>NC_088857.1:44069988-44187488 GCF_963853765.1 Magallana gigas | reverse complement strand
GCAAGTAAAATAAAACATAGCGAATCAATCGCATTACAAAAAACAATGAAACGATATTTTGCCCATGTATGAATTACCTATAATTAATGATTATATTGATTATCAAATATTATATGCTTAATTAATTACCTTATACAATACACATAACCATGTATCTCAATTTTGAAGAGGCGAAATAACGGTATATTAGGGTAGATAATTGTCAGCCCAAGCTCAGCAATCATGGCACCTGGCACAGCATTTGAGACAGATAATAACTTGTTTATTCAGGCGACTCGTGTCGCCTTATGAAATGAAACGAGTTTCTCAATTAGCAATGCCACTGTGCGCTATATAGTGGGGTGCGCGAAGAGCAAGGACATCACAAATCCTACACTGCAAATCGAAAACACTTACTGCATCTTCTAGTGCTATATCCTATATCAAGATGAAAGCTATCCAAAGTACCAGTCCCAGAAGAAAGACTATGGACAAGCGTTTTTCGTTGATGGACAGCGAACGTCGCTTTAAAAGAGCATGTGAGCAGATTGTCCAACTCAACTACAAGATGTCTGACCTACAGTCCCGATACAGTAGAGCCAAGGCAGAGAATCATCGTTCCTTCAGATACAGCCTTAGACTGAGACTGGCAGTTGTTGAGGGACTCAGAAACATGTACTACGACTACGCTCACAACAAAGCACAGACAGTAGCAGACCTAAGGCGTGAAATGTTTGGAGAAGATGTACAGATCATCTCCGACGACATGTCAGACTCCGGATCAGATGAGGAGTACTGAGCGGTTACTACAGATATAACTGCAAACGGCTCTTTTTAGAGCCATGAAATTTTTTCGAAAAGATGTCTCTATACAATACAATAGAAATACAGTGTACATACCAATGAAATCAAAATAGATAAATTAATAATGGAAAAAATGAACATATATACACCAAAAACAAATTACAATAGCAACAACACATTACACTTGCATATCACACAATTGAATTTTATTTTTGTCATACAGATAAATATTATTTATCCCCCCCCCCCCCCGCCCTCTTTTCGTGTAATAGAAAGTGCCCAATGATATATCAATCCCTCTCATCATCTACAAACACAAGTTTATTCTGTCATATCATCAAATAAAAAAAAACCACAAGCCGTCTAACAAGACCCCCCCCCCCTCTTTTCACATTCGCAACAGTAGCAAGTGCGCGTTCACCCCCCCCCCCCCTTTTTACAAAACAAAGTAAACTTTTCTATATGGAGTGAGTCAGTGAGTAACATATAGCTTTTATTACACTAAAATATAAATATCTGAAACATGAAATTAAAAGAATTGAAATTTCTTTCACAACTGTATCTATATGTACGCAATATAAACCCTATCTAATGTCTACGGCCATATCACGTTGAAAGCACCGGTTCTCGTCCGATCACCGAAGTTAAGCAACGTAGAGCTTGGTTAGTACTTGGATGGGTGACCGCCTGGGAATACCAGGTGTCGTAGACTTTTTCCTTTTTCTATTTCAAATAAAAATTCATCAATTTTTTTTTATCAAAAATAATTCTCATAATTCGCCCTGCGAATAATTTTTCCAATGATCTCCAAGTCGTCATGGTCTAAGGGAGACAAGTCCGTGAAAAACGTGCGGTGAAATTTACATGCATGCGGCAGACAAGAAATAAGCAAGTAAAATAAAACATAGCGAATCAATCGCATTACAAAAAACAATGAAACGATATTTTGCCCATGTATGAATTACCTATAATTAATGATTATATTGATTATCAAATATTATATGCTTAATTAATTACCTTATACAATACACATAACCATGTATCTCAATTTTGAAGAGGCGAAATAACGGTATATTAGGGTAGATAATTGTCAGCCCAAGCTCAGCAATCATGGCACCTGGCACAGCATTTGAGACAGATAATAACTTGTTTATTCAGGCGACTCGTGTCGCCTTATGAAATGAAACGAGTTTCTCAATTAGCAATGCCACTGTGCGCTATATAGTGGGGTGCGCGAAGAGCAAGGACATCACAAATCCTACACTGCAAATCGAAAACACTTACTGCATCTTCTAGTGCTATATCCTATATCAAGATGAAAGCTATCCAAAGTACCAGTCCCAGAAGAAAGACTATGGACAAGCGTTTTTCGTTGATGGACAGCGAACGTCGCTTTAAAAGAGCATGTGAGCAGATTGTCCAACTCAACTACAAGATGTCTGACCTACAGTCCCGATACAGTAGAGCCAAGGCAGAGAATCATCGTTCCTTCAGATACAGCCTTAGACTGAGACTGGCAGTTGTTGAGGGACTCAGAAACATGTACTACGACTACGCTCACAACAAAGCACAGACAGTAGCAGACCTAAGGCGTGAAATGTTTGGAGAAGATGTACAGATCATCTCCGACGACATGTCAGACTCCGGATCAGATGAGGAGTACTGAGCGGTTACTACAGATATAACTGCAAACGGCTCTTTTTAGAGCCATGAAATTTTTTCGAAAAGATGTCTCTATACAATACAATAGAAATACAGTGTACATACCAATGAAATCAAAATAGATAAATTAATAATGGAAAAAATGAACATATATACACCAAAAACAAATTACAATAGCAACAACACATTACACTTGCATATCACACAATTGAATTTTATTTTTGTCATACAGATAAATATTATTTATCCCCCCCCCCCCCCGCCCTCTTTTCGTGTAATAGAAAGTGCCCAATGATATATCAATCCCTCTCATCATCTACAAACACAAGTTTATTCTGTCATATCATCAAATAAAAAAAAACCACAAGCCGTCTAACAAGACCCCCCCCCCTCTTTTCACATTCGCAACAGTAGCAAGTGCGCGTTCACCCCCCCCCCCCCTTTTTACAAAACAAAGTAAACTTTTCTATATGGAGTGAGTCAGTGAGTAACATATAGCTTTTATTACACTAAAATATAAATATCTGAAACATGAAATTAAAAGAATTGAAATTTCTTTCACAACTGTATCTATATGTACGCAATATAAACCCTATCTAATGTCTACGGCCATATCACGTTGAAAGCACCGGTTCTCGTCCGATCACCGAAGTTAAGCAACGTAGAGCTTGGTTAGTACTTGGATGGGTGACCGCCTGGGAATACCAGGTGTCGTAGACTTTTTCCTTTTTCTATTTCAAATAAAAATTCATCAATTTTTTTTTATCAAAAATAATTCTCATAATTCGCCCTGCGAATAATTTTTCCAATGATCTCCAAGTCGTCATGGTCTAAGGGAGACAAGTCCGTGAAAAACGTGCGGTGAAATTTACATGCATGCGGCAGACAAGAAATAAGCAAGTAAAATAAAACATAGCGAATCAATCGCATTACAAAAAACAATGAAACGATATTTTGCCCATGTATGAATTACCTATAATTAATGATTATATTGATTATCAAATATTATATGCTTAATTAATTACCTTATACAATACACATAACCATGTATCTCAATTTTGAAGAGGCGAAATAACGGTATATTAGGGTAGATAATTGTCAGCCCAAGCTCAGCAATCATGGCACCTGGCACAGCATTTGAGACAGATAATAACTTGTTTATTCAGGCGACTCGTGTCGCCTTATGAAATGAAACGAGTTTCTCAATTAGCAATGCCACTGTGCGCTATATAGTGGGGTGCGCGAAGAGCAAGGACATCACAAATCCTACACTGCAAATCGAAAACACTTACTGCATCTTCTAGTGCTATATCCTATATCAAGATGAAAGCTATCCAAAGTACCAGTCCCAGAAGAAAGACTATGGACAAGCGTTTTTCGTTGATGGACAGCGAACGTCGCTTTAAAAGAGCATGTGAGCAGATTGTCCAACTCAACTACAAGATGTCTGACCTACAGTCCCGATACAGTAGAGCCAAGGCAGAGAATCATCGTTCCTTCAGATACAGCCTTAGACTGAGACTGGCAGTTGTTGAGGGACTCAGAAACATGTACTACGACTACGCTCACAACAAAGCACAGACAGTAGCAGACCTAAGGCGTGAAATGTTTGGAGAAGATGTACAGATCATCTCCGACGACATGTCAGACTCCGGATCAGATGAGGAGTACTGAGCGGTTACTACAGATATAACTGCAAACGGCTCTTTTTAGAGCCATGAAATTTTTTCGAAAAGATGTCTCTATACAATACAATAGAAATACAGTGTACATACCAATGAAATCAAAATAGATAAATTAATAATGGAAAAAATGAACATATATACACCAAAAACAAATTACAATAGCAACAACACATTACACTTGCATATCACACAATTGAATTTTATTTTTGTCATACAGATAAATATTATTTATCCCCCCCCCCCCCGCCCTCTTTTCGTGTAATAGAAAGTGCCCAATGATATATCAATCCCTCTCATCATCTACAAACACAAGTTTATTCTGTCATATCATCAAATAAAAAAAAACCACAAGCCGTCTAACAAGACCCCCCCCCCTCTTTTCACATTCGCAACAGTAGCAAGTGCGCGTTCACCCCCCCCCCCCCCTTTTTACAAAACAAAGTAAACTTTTCTATATGGAGTGAGTCAGTGAGTAACATATAGCTTTTATTACACTAAAATATAAATATCTGAAACATGAAATTAAAAGAATTGAAATTTCTTTCACAACTGTATCTATATGTACGCAATATAAACCCTATCTAATGTCTACGGCCATATCACGTTGAAAGCACCGGTTCTCGTCCGATCACCGAAGTTAAGCAACGTAGAGCTTGGTTAGTACTTGGATGGGTGACCGCCTGGGAATACCAGGTGTCGTAGACTTTTTCCTTTTTCTATTTCAAATAAAAATTCATCAATTTTTTTTTATCAAAAATAATTCTCATAATTCGCCCTGCGAATAATTTTTCCAATGATCTCCAAGTCGTCATGGTCTAAGGGAGACAAGTCCGTGAAAAACGTGCGGTGAAATTTACATGCATGCGGCAGACAAGAAATAAGCAAGTAAAATAAAACATAGCGAATCAATCGCATTACAAAAAACAATGAAACGATATTTTGCCCATGTATGAATTACCTATAATTAATGATTATATTGATTATCAAATATTATATGCTTAATTAATTACCTTATACAATACACATAACCATGTATCTCAATTTTGAAGAGGCGAAATAACGGTATATTAGGGTAGATAATTGTCAGCCCAAGCTCAGCAATCATGGCACCTGGCACAGCATTTGAGACAGATAATAACTTGTTTATTCAGGCGACTCGTGTCGCCTTATGAAATGAAACGAGTTTCTCAATTAGCAATGCCACTGTGCGCTATATAGTGGGGTGCGCGAAGAGCAAGGACATCACAAATCCTACACTGCAAATCGAAAACACTTACTGCATCTTCTAGTGCTATATCCTATATCAAGATGAAAGCTATCCAAAGTACCAGTCCCAGAAGAAAGACTATGGACAAGCGTTTTTCGTTGATGGACAGCGAACGTCGCTTTAAAAGAGCATGTGAGCAGATTGTCCAACTCAACTACAAGATGTCTGACCTACAGTCCCGATACAGTAGAGCCAAGGCAGAGAATCATCGTTCCTTCAGATACAGCCTTAGACTGAGACTGGCAGTTGTTGAGGGACTCAGAAACATGTACTACGACTACGCTCACAACAAAGCACAGACAGTAGCAGACCTAAGGCGTGAAATGTTTGGAGAAGATGTACAGATCATCTCCGACGACATGTCAGACTCCGGATCAGATGAGGAGTACTGAGCGGTTACTACAGATATAACTGCAAACGGCTCTTTTTAGAGCCATGAAATTTTTTCGAAAAGATGTCTCTATACAATACAATAGAAATACAGTGTACATACCAATGAAATCAAAATAGATAAATTAATAATGGAAAAAATGAACATATATACACCAAAAACAAATTACAATAGCAACAACACATTACACTTGCATATCACACAATTGAATTTTATTTTTGTCATACAGATAAATATTATTTATCCCCCCCCCCCCCCCCCCGCCCTCTTTTCGTGTAATAGAAAGTGCCCAATGATATATCAATCCCTCTCATCATCTACAAACACAAGTTTATTCTGTCATATCATCAAATAAAAAAAAACCACAAGCCGTCTAACAAGACCCCCCCCCCCCCTCTTTTCACATTCGCAACAGTAGCAAGTGCGCGTTCACCCCCCCCCCCCTTTTTACAAAACAAAGTAAACTTTTCTATATGGAGTGAGTCAGTGAGTAACATATAGCTTTTATTACACTAAAATATAAATATCTGAAACATGAAATTAAAAGAATTGAAATTTCTTTCACAACTGTATCTATATGTACGCAATATAAACCCTATCTAATGTCTACGGCCATATCACGTTGAAAGCACCGGTTCTCGTCCGATCACCGAAGTTAAGCAACGTAGAGCTTGGTTAGTACTTGGATGGGTGACCGCCTGGGAATACCAGGTGTCGTAGACTTTTTCCTTTTTCTATTTCAAATAAAAATTCATCAATTTTTTTTTATCAAAAATAATTCTCATAATTCGCCCTGCGAATAATTTTTCCAATGATCTCCAAGTCGTCATGGTCTAAGGGAGACAAGTCCGTGAAAAACGTGCGGTGAAATTTACATGCATGCGGCAGACAAGAAATAAGCAAGTAAAATAAAACATAGCGAATCAATCGCATTACAAAAAACAATGAAACGATATTTTGCCCATGTATGAATTACCTATAATTAATGATTATATTGATTATCAAATATTATATGCTTAATTAATTACCTTATACAATACACATAACCATGTATCTCAATTTTGAAGAGGCGAAATAACGGTATATTAGGGTAGATAATTGTCAGCCCAAGCTCAGCAATCATGGCACCTGGCACAGCATTTGAGACAGATAATAACTTGTTTATTCAGGCGACTCGTGTCGCCTTATGAAATGAAACGAGTTTCTTAATTAGCAATGCCACTGTGCGCTATATAGTGGGGTGCGCGAAGAGCAAGGACATCACAAATCCTACACTGCAAATCGAAAACACTTACTGCATCTTCTAGTGCTATATCCTATATCAAGATGAAAGCTATCCAAAGTACCAGTCCCAGAAGAAAGACTATGGACAAGCGTTTTTCGTTGATGGACAGCGAACGTCGCTTTAAAAGAGCATGTGAGCAGATTGTCCAACTCAACTACAAGATGTCTGACCTACAGTCCCGATACAGTAGAGCCAAGGCAGAGAATCATCGTTCCTTCAGATACAGCCTTAGACTGAGACTGGCAGTTGTTGAGGGACTCAGAAACATGTACTACGACTACGCTCACAACAAAGCACAGACAGTAGCAGACCTAAGGCGTGAAATGTTTGGAGAAGATGTACAGATCATCTCCGACGACATGTCAGACTCCGGATCAGATGAGGAGTACTGAGCGGTTACTACAGATATAACTGCAAACGGCTCTTTTTAGAGCCATGAAATTTTTTCGAAAAGATGTCTCTATACAATACAATAGAAATACAGTGTACATACCAATGAAATCAAAATAGATAAATTAATAATGGAAAAAATGAACATATATACACCAAAAACAAATTACAATAGCAACAACACATTACACTTGCATATCACACAATTGAATTTTATTTTTGTCATACAGATAAATATTATTTATCCCCCCCCCCCCCGCCCTCTTTTCGTGTAATAGAAAGTGCCCAATGATATATCAATCCCTCTCATCATCTACAAACACAAGTTTATTCTGTCATATCATCAAATAAAAAAAAACCACAAGCCGTCTAACAAGACCCCCCCCCCTCTTTTCACATTCGCAACAGTAGCAAGTGCGCGTTCACCCCCCCCCCCCTTTTTACAAAACAAAGTAAACTTTTCTATATGGAGTGAGTCAGTGAGTAACATATAGCTTTTATTACACTAAAATATAAATATCTGAAACATGAAATTAAAAGAATTGAAATTTCTTTCACAACTGTATCTATATGTACGCAATATAAACCCTATCTAATGTCTACGGCCATATCACGTTGAAAGCACCGGTTCTCGTCCGATCACCGAAGTTAAGCAACGTAGAGCTTGGTTAGTACTTGGATGGGTGACCGCCTGGGAATACCAGGTGTCGTAGACTTTTTCCTTTTTCTATTTCAAATAAAAATTCATCAATTTTTTTTTATCAAAAATAATTCTCATAATTCGCCCTGCGAATAATTTTTCCAATGATCTCCAAGTCGTCATGGTCTAAGGGAGACAAGTCCGTGAAAAACGTGCGGTGAAATTTACATGCATGCGGCAGACAAGAAATAAGCAAGTAAAATAAAACATAGCGAATCAATCACATTACAAAAAACAATGAAACGATATTTTGCCCATGTATGAATTACCTATAATTAATGATTATATTGATTATCAAATATTATATGCTTAATTAATTACCTTATACAATACACATAACCATGTATCTCAATTTTGAAGAGGCGAAATAACGGTATATTAGGGTAGATAATTGTCAGCCCAAGCTCAGCAATCATGGCACCTGGCACAGCATTTGAGACAGATAATAACTTGTTTATTCAGGCGACTCGTGTCGCCTTATGAAATGAAACGAGTTTCTCAATTAGCAATGCCACTGTGCGCTATATAGTGGGGTGCGCGAAGAGCAAGGACATCACAAATCCTACACTGCAAATCGAAAACACTTACTGCATCTTCTAGTGCTATATCCTATATCAAGATGAAAGCTATCCAAAGTACCAGTCCCAGAAGAAAGACTATGGACAAGCGTTTTTCGTTGATGGACAGCGAACGTCGCTTTAAAAGAGCATGTGAGCAGATTGTCCAACTCAACTACAAGATGTCTGACCTACAGTCCCGATACAGTAGAGCCAAGGCAGAGAATCATCGTTCCTTCAGATACAGCCTTAGACTGAGACTGGCAGTTGTTGAGGGACTCAGAAACATGTACTACGACTACGCTCACAACAAAGCACAGACAGTAGCAGACCTAAGGCGTGAAATGTTTGGAGAAGATGTACAGATCATCTCCGACGACATGTCAGACTCCGGATCAGATGAGGAGTACTGAGCGGTTACTACAGATATAACTGCAAACGGCTCTTTTTAGAGCCATGAAATTTTTTCGAAAAGATGTCTCTATACAATACAATAGAAATACAGTGTACATACCAATGAAATCAAAATAGATAAATTAATAATGGAAAAAATGAACATATATACACCAAAAACAAATTACAATAGCAACAACACATTACACTTGCATATCACACAATTGAATTTTATTTTTGTCATACAGATAAATATTATTTATCCCCCCCCCCCCCCCCGCCCTCTTTTCGTGTAATAGAAAGTGCCCAATGATATATCAATCCCTCTCATCATCTACAAACACAAGTTTATTCTGTCATATCATCAAATAAAAAAAAACCACAAGCCGTCTAACAAGACCCCCCCCCCCTCTTTTCACATTCGCAACAGTAGCAAGTGCGCGTTCACCCCCCCCCCCCCTTTTTACAAAACAAAGTAAACTTTTCTATATGGAGTGAGTCAGTGAGTAACATATAGCTTTTATTACACTAAAATATAAATATCTGAAACATGAAATTAAAAGAATTGAAATTTCTTTCACAACTGTATCTATATGTACGCAATATAAACCCTATCTAATGTCTACGGCCATATCACGTTGAAAGCACCGGTTCTCGTCCGATCACCGAAGTTAAGCAACGTAGAGCTTGGTTAGTACTTGGATGGGTGACCGCCTGGGAATACCAGGTGTCGTAGACTTTTTCCTTTTTCTATTTCAAATAAAAATTCATCAATTTTTTTTTATCAAAAATAATTCTCATAATTCGCCCTGCGAATAATTTTTCCAATGATCTCCAAGTCGTCATGGTCTAAGGGAGACAAGTCCGTGAAAAACGTGCGGTGAAATTTACATGCATGCGGCAGACAAGAAATAAGCAAGTAAAATAAAACATAGCGAATCAATCGCATTACAAAAAACAATGAAACGATATTTTGCCCATGTATGAATTACCTATAATTAATGATTATATTGATTATCAAATATTATATGCTTAATTAATTACCTTATACAATACACATAACCATGTATCTCAATTTTGAAGAGGCGAAATAACGGTATATTAGGGTAGATAATTGTCAGCCCAAGCTCAGCAATCATGGCACCTGGCACAGCATTTGAGACAGATAATAACTTGTTTATTCAGGCGACTCGTGTCGCCTTATGAAATGAAACGAGTTTCTCAATTAGCAATGCCACTGTGCGCTATATAGTGGGGTGCGCGAAGAGCAAGGACATCACAAATCCTACACTGCAAATCGAAAACACTTACTGCATCTTCTAGTGCTATATCCTATATCAAGATGAAAGCTATCCAAAGTACCAGTCCCAGAAGAAAGACTATGGACAAGCGTTTTTCGTTGATGGACAGCGAACGTCGCTTTAAAAGAGCATGTGAGCAGATTGTCCAACTCAACTACAAGATGTCTGACCTACAGTCCCGATACAGTAGAGCCAAGGCAGAGAATCATCGTTCCTTCAGATACAGCCTTAGACTGAGACTGGCAGTTGTTGAGGGACTCAGAAACATGTACTACGACTACGCTCACAACAAAGCACAGACAGTAGCAGACCTAAGGCGTGAAATGTTTGGAGAAGATGTACAGATCATCTCCGACGACATGTCAGACTCCGGATCAGATGAGGAGTACTGAGCGGTTACTACAGATATAACTGCAAACGGCTCTTTTTAGAGCCATGAAATTTTTTCGAAAAGATGTCTCTATACAATACAATAGAAATACAGTGTACATACCAATGAAATCAAAATAGATAAATTAATAATGGAAAAAATGAACATATATACACCAAAAACAAATTACAATAGCAACAACACATTACACTTGCATATCACACAATTGAATTTTATTTTTGTCATACAGATAAATATTATTTATCCCCCCCCCCCCCGCCCTCTTTTCGTGTAATAGAAAGTGCCCAATGATATATCAATCCCTCTCATCATCTACAAACACAAGTTTATTCTGTCATATCATCAAATAAAAAAAAACCACAAGCCGTCTAACAAGACCCCCCCCCCTCTTTTCACATTCGCAACAGTAGCAAGTGCGCGTTCACCCCCCCCCCCTTTTTACAAAACAAAGTAAACTTTTCTATATGGAGTGAGTCAGTGAGTAACATATAGCTTTTATTACACTAAAATATAAATATCTGAAACATGAAATTAAAAGAATTGAAATTTCTTTCACAACTGTATCTATATGTACGCAATATAAACCCTATCTAATGTCTACGGCCATATCACGTTGAAAGCACCGGTTCTCGTCCGATCACCGAAGTTAAGCAACGTAGAGCTTGGTTAGTACTTGGATGGGTGACCGCCTGGGAATACCAGGTGTCGTAGACTTTTTCCTTTTTCTATTTCAAATAAAAATTCATCAATTTTTTTTTATCAAAAATAATTCTCATAATTCGCCCTGCGAATAATTTTTCCAATGATCTCCAAGTCGTCATGGTCTAAGGGAGACAAGTCCGTGAAAAACGTGCGGTGAAATTTACATGCATGCGGCAGACAAGAAATAAGCAAGTAAAATAAAACATAGCGAATCAATCGCATTACAAAAAACAATGAAACGATATTTTGCCCATGTATGAATTACCTATAATTAATGATTATATTGATTATCAAATATTATATGCTTAATTAATTACCTTATACAATACACATAACCATGTATCTCAATTTTGAAGAGGCGAAATAACGGTATATTAGGGTAGATAATTGTCAGCCCAAGCTCAGCAATCATGGCACCTGGCACAGCATTTGAGACAGATAATAACTTGTTTATTCAGGCGACTCGTGTCGCCTTATGAAATGAAACGAGTTTCTCAATTAGCAATGCCACTGTGCGCTATATAGTGGGGTGCGCGAAGAGCAAGGACATCACAAATCCTACACTGCAAATCGAAAACACTTACTGCATCTTCTAGTGCTATATCCTATATCAAGATGAAAGCTATCCAAAGTACCAGTCCCAGAAGAAAGACTATGGACAAGCGTTTTTCGTTGATGGACAGCGAACGTCGCTTTAAAAGAGCATGTGAGCAGATTGTCCAACTCAACTACAAGATGTCTGACCTACAGTCCCGATACAGTAGAGCCAAGGCAGAGAATCATCGTTCCTTCAGATACAGCCTTAGACTGAGACTGGCAGTTGTTGAGGGACTCAGAAACATGTACTACGACTACGCTCACAACAAAGCACAGACAGTAGCAGACCTAAGGCGTGAAATGTTTGGAGAAGATGTACAGATCATCTCCGACGACATGTCAGACTCCGGATCAGATGAGGAGTACTGAGCGGTTACTACAGATATAACTGCAAACGGCTCTTTTTAGAGCCATGAAATTTTTTCGAAAAGATGTCTCTATACAATACAATAGAAATACAGTGTACATACCAATGAAATCAAAATAGATAAATTAATAATGGAAAAAATGAACATATATACACCAAAAACAAATTACAATAGCAACAACACATTACACTTGCATATCACACAATTGAATTTTATTTTTGTCATACAGATAAATATTATTTATCCCCCCCCCCCCCCCCCGCCCTCTTTTCGTGTAATAGAAAGTGCCCAATGATATATCAATCCCTCTCATCATCTACAAACACAAGTTTATTCTGTCATATCATCAAATAAAAAAAAACCACAAGCCGTCTAACAAGACCCCCCCCCCCTCTTTTCACATTCGCAACAGTAGCAAGTGCGCGTTCACCCCCCCCCCCTTTTTACAAAACAAAGTAAACTTTTCTATATGGAGTGAGTCAGTGAGTAACATATAGCTTTTATTACACTAAAATATAAATATCTGAAACATGAAATTAAAAGAATTGAAATTTCTTTCACAACTGTATCTATATGTACGCAATATAAACCCTATCTAATGTCTACGGCCATATCACGTTGAAAGCACCGGTTCTCGTCCGATCACCGAAGTTAAGCAACGTAGAGCTTGGTTAGTACTTGGATGGGTGACCGCCTGGGAATACCAGGTGTCGTAGACTTTTTCCTTTTTCTATTTCAAATAAAAATTCATCAATTTTTTTTTATCAAAAATAATTCTCATAATTCGCCCTGCGAATAATTTTTCCAATGATCTCCAAGTCGTCATGGTCTAAGGGAGACAAGTCCGTGAAAAACGTGCGGTGAAATTTACATGCATGCGGCAGACAAGAAATAAGCAAGTAAAATAAAACATAGCGAATCAATCGCATTACAAAAAACAATGAAACGATATTTTGCCCATGTATGAATTACCTATAATTAATGATTATATTGATTATCAAATATTATATGCTTAATTAATTACCTTATACAATACACATAACCATGTATCTCAATTTTGAAGAGGCGAAATAACGGTATATTAGGGTAGATAATTGTCAGCCCAAGCTCAGCAATCATGGCACCTGGCACAGCATTTGAGACAGATAATAACTTGTTTATTCAGGCGACTCGTGTCGCCTTATGAAATGAAACGAGTTTCTCAATTAGCAATGCCACTGTGCGCTATATAGTGGGGTGCGCGAAGAGCAAGGACATCACAAATCCTACACTGCAAATCGAAAACACTTACTGCATCTTCTAGTGCTATATCCTATATCAAGATGAAAGCTATCCAAAGTACCAGTCCCAGAAGAAAGACTATGGACAAGCGTTTTTCGTTGATGGACAGCGAACGTCGCTTTAAAAGAGCATGTGAGCAGATTGTCCAACTCAACTACAAGATGTCTGACCTACAGTCCCGATACAGTAGAGCCAAGGCAGAGAATCATCGTTCCTTCAGATACAGCCTTAGACTGAGACTGGCAGTTGTTGAGGGACTCAGAAACATGTACTACGACTACGCTCACAACAAAGCACAGACAGTAGCAGACCTAAGGCGTGAAATGTTTGGAGAAGATGTACAGATCATCCCCGACGACATGTCAGACTCCGGATCAGATGAGGAGTACTGAGCGGTTACTACAGATATAACTGCAAACGGCTCTTTTTAGAGCCATGAAATTTTTTCGAAAAGATGTCTCTATACAATACAATAGAAATACAGTGTACATACCAATGAAATCAAAATAGATAAATTAATAATGGAAAAAATGAACATATATACACCAAAAACAAATTACAATAGCAACAACACATTACACTTGCATATCACACAATTGAATTTTATTTTTGTCATACAGATAAATATTATTTATCCCCCCCCCCCCCGCCCTCTTTTCGTGTAATAGAAAGTGCCCAATGATATATCAATCCCTCTCATCATCTACAAACACAAGTTTATTCTGTCATATCATCAAATAAAAAAAAACCACAAGCCGTCTAACAAGACCCCCCCCCTCTTTTCACATTCGCAACAGTAGCAAGTGCGCGTTCACCCCCCCCCCCTTTTTACAAAACAAAGTAAACTTTTCTATATGGAGTGAGTCAGTGAGTAACATATAGCTTTTATTACACTAAAATATAAATATCTGAAACATGAAATTAAAAGAATTGAAATTTCTTTCACAACTGTATCTATATGTACGCAATATAAACCCTATCTAATGTCTACGGCCATATCACGTTGAAAGCACCGGTTCTCGTCCGATCACCGAAGTTAAGCAACGTAGAGCTTGGTTAGTACTTGGATGGGTGACCGCCTGGGAATACCAGGTGTCGTAGACTTTTTCCTTTTTCTATTTCAAATAAAAATTCATCAATTTTTTTTTATCAAAAATAATTCTCATAATTCGCCCTGCGAATAAATTTTCCAATGATCTCCAAGTCGTCATGGTCTAAGGGAGACAAGTCCGTGAAAAACGTGCGGTGAAATTTACATGCATGCGGCAGACAAGAAATAAGCAAGTAAAATAAAACATAGCGAATCAATCGCATTACAAAAAACAATGAAACGATATTTTGCCCATGTATGAATTACCTATAATTAATGATTATATTGATTATCAAATATTATATGCTTAATTAATTACCTTATACAATACACATAACCATGTATCTCAATTTTGAAGAGGCGAAATAACGGTATATTAGGGTAGATAATTGTCAGCCCAAGCTCAGCAATCATGGCACCTGGCACAGCATTTGAGACAGATAATAACTTGTTTATTCAGGCGACTCGTGTCGCCTTATGAAATGAAACGAGTTTCTCAATTAGCAATGCCACTGTGCGCTATATAGTGGGGTGCGCGAAGAGCAAGGACATCACAAATCCTACACTGCAAATCGAAAACACTTACTGCATCTTCTAGTGCTATATCCTATATCAAGATGAAAGCTATCCAAAGTACCAGTCCCAGAAGAAAGACTATGGACAAGCGTTTTTCGTTGATGGACAGCGAACGTCGCTTTAAAAGAGCATGTGAGCAGATTGTCCAACTCAACTACAAGATGTCTGACCTACAGTCCCGATACAGTAGAGCCAAGGCAGAGAATCATCGTTCCTTCAGATACAGCCTTAGACTGAGACTGGCAGTTGTTGAGGGACTCAGAAACATGTACTACGACTACGCTCACAACAAAGCACAGACAGTAGCAGACCTAAGGCGTGAAATGTTTGGAGAAGATGTACAGATCATCCCCGACGACATGTCAGACTCCGGATCAGATGAGGAGTACTGAGCGGTTACTACAGATATAACTGCAAACGGCTCTTTTTAGAGCCATGAAATTTTTTCGAAAAGATGTCTCTATACAATACAATAGAAATACAGTGTACATACCAATGAAATCAAAATAGATAAATTAATAATGGAAAAAATGAACATATATACACCAAAAACAAATTACAATAGCAACAACACATTACACTTGCATATCACACAATTGAATTTTATTTTTGTCATACAGATAAATATTATTTATCCCCCCCCCCCCCCGCCCTCTTTTCGTGTAATAGAAAGTGCCCAATGATATATCAATCCCTCTCATCATCTACAAACACAAGTTTATTCTGTCATATCATCAAATAAAAAAAAACCACAAGCCGTCTAACAAGACCCCCCCCCCCTCTTTTCACATTCGCAACAGTAGCAAGTGCGCGTTCACCCCCCCCCCCCCTTTTTACAAAACAAAGTAAACTTTTCTATATGGAGTGAGTCAGTGAGTAACATATAGCTTTTATTACACTAAAATATAAATATCTGAAACATGAAATTAAAAGAATTGAAATTTCTTTCACAACTGTATCTATATGTACGCAATATAAACCCTATCTAATGTCTACGGCCATATCACGTTGAAAGCACCGGTTCTCGTCCGATCACCGAAGTTAAGCAACGTAGAGCTTGGTTAGTACTTGGATGGGTGACCGCCTGGGAATACCAGGTGTCGTAGACTTTTTCCTTTTTCTATTTCAAATAAAAATTCATCAATTTTTTTTTATCAAAAATAATTCTCATAATTCGCCCTGCGAATAAATTTTCCAATGATCTCCAAGTCGTCATGGTCTAAGGGAGACAAGTCCGTGAAAAACGTGCGGTGAAATTTACATGCATGCGGCAGACAAGAAATAAGCAAGTAAAATAAAACATAGCGAATCAATCGCATTACAAAAAACAATGAAACGATATTTTGCCCATGTATGAATTACCTATAATTAATGATTATATTGATTATCAAATATTATATGCTTAATTAATTACCTTATACAATACACATAACCATGTATCTCAATTTTGAAGAGGCGAAATAACGGTATATTAGGGTAGATAATTGTCAGCCCAAGCTCAGCAATCATGGCACCTGGCACAGCATTTGAGACAGATAATAACTTGTTTATTCAGGCGACTCGTGTCGCCTTATGAAATGAAACGAGTTTCTCAATTAGCAATGCCACTGTGCGCTATATAGTGGGGTGCGCGAAGAGCAAGGACATCACAAATCCTACACTGCAAATCGAAAACACTTACTGCATCTTCTAGTGCTATATCCTATATCAAGATGAAAGCTATCCAAAGTACCAGTCCCAGAAGAAAGACTATGGACAAGCGTTTTTCGTTGATGGACAGCGAACGTCGCTTTAAAAGAGCATGTGAGCAGATTGTCCAACTCAACTACAAGATGTCTGACCTACAGTCCCGATACAGTAGAGCCAAGGCAGAGAATCATCGTTCCTTCAGATACAGCCTTAGACTGAGACTGGCAGTTGTTGAGGGACTCAGAAACATGTACTACGACTACGCTCACAACAAAGCACAGACAGTAGCAGACCTAAGGCGTGAAATGTTTGGAGAAGATGTACAGATCATCTCCGACGACATGTCAGACTCCGGATCAGATGAGGAGTACTGAGCGGTTACTACAGATATAACTGCAAACGGCTCTTTTTAGAGCCATGAAATTTTTTCGAAAAGATGTCTCTATACAATACAATAGAAATACAGTGTACATACCAATGAAATCAAAATAGATAAATTAATAATGGAAAAAATGAACATATATACACCAAAAACAAATTACAATAGCAACAACACATTACACTTGCATATCACACAATTGAATTTTATTTTTGTCATACAGATAAATATTATTTATCCCCCCCCCCCCCCCGCCCTCTTTTCGTGTAATAGAAAGTGCCCAATGATATATCAATCCCTCTCATCATCTACAAACACAAGTTTATTCTGTCATATCATCAAATAAAAAAAAACCACAAGCCGTCTAACAAGACCCCCCCCCCCTCTTTTCACATTCGCAACAGTAGCAAGTGCGCGTTCACCCCCCCCCCCCTTTTTACAAAACAAAGTAAACTTTTCTATATGGAGTGAGTCAGTGAGTAACATATAGCTTTTATTACACTAAAATATAAATATCTGAAACATGAAATTAAAAGAATTGAAATTTCTTTCACAACTGTATCTATATGTACGCAATATAAACCCTATCTAATGTCTACGGCCATATCACGTTGAAAGCACCGGTTCTCGTCCGATCACCGAAGTTAAGCAACGTAGAGCTTGGTTAGTACTTGGATGGGTGACCGCCTGGGAATACCAGGTGTCGTAGACTTTTTCCTTTTTCTATTTCAAATAAAAATTCATCAATTTTTTTTTATCAAAAATAATTCTCATAATTCGCCCTGCGAATAAATTTTCCAATGATCTCCAAGTCGTCATGGTCTAAGGGAGACAAGTCCGTGAAAAACGTGCGGTGAAATTTACATGCATGCGGCAGACAAGAAATAAGCAAGTAAAATAAAACATAGCGAATCAATCGCATTACAAAAAACAATGAAACGATATTTTGCCCATGTATGAATTACCTATAATTAATGATTATATTGATTATCAAATATTATATGCTTAATTAATTACCTTATACAATACACATAACCATGTATCTCAATTTTGAAGAGGCGAAATAACGGTATATTAGGGTAGATAATTGTCAGCCCAAGCTCAGCAATCATGGCACCTGGCACAGCCTTTGAGACAGATAATAACTTGTTTATTCAGGCGACTCGTGTCGCCTTATGAAATGAAACGAGTTTCTCAATTAGCAATGCCACTGTGCGCTATATAGTGGGGTGCGCGAAGAGCAAGGACATCACAAATCCTACACTGCAAATCGAAAACACTTACTGCATCTTCTAGTGCTATATCCTATATCAAGATGAAAGCTATCCAAAGTACCAGTCCCAGAAGAAAGACTATGGACAAGCGTTTTTCGTTGATGGACAGCGAACGTCGCTTTAAAAGAGCATGTGAGCAGATTGTCCAACTCAACTACAAGATGTCTGACCTACAGTCCCGATACAGTAGAGCCAAGGCAGAGAATCATCGTTCCTTCAGATACAGCCTTAGACTGAGACTGGCAGTTGTTGAGGGACTCAGAAACATGTACTACGACTACGCTCACAACAAAGCACAGACAGTAGCAGACCTAAGGCGTGAAATGTTTGGAGAAGATGTACAGATCATCTCCGACGACATGTCAGACTCCGGATCAGATGAGGAGTACTGAGCGGTTACTACAGATATAACTGCAAACGGCTCTTTTTAGAGCCATGAAATTTTTTCGAAAAGATGTCTCTATACAATACAATAGAAATACAGTGTACATACCAATGAAATCAAAATAGATAAATTAATAATGGAAAAAATGAACATATATACACCAAAAACAAATTACAATAGCAACAACACATTACACTTGCATATCACACAATTGAATTTTATTTTTGTCATACAGATAAATATTATTTATCCCCCCCCCCCCCCCGCCCTCTTTTCGTGTAATAGAAAGTGCCCAATGATATATCAATCCCTCTCATCATCTACAAACACAAGTTTATTCTGTCATATCATCAAATAAAAAAAAACCACAAGCCGTCTAACAAGACCCCCCCCCCCCCTCTTTTCACATTCGCAACAGTAGCAAGTGCGCGTTCACCCCCCCCCCCCTTTTTACAAAACAAAGTAAACTTTTCTATATGGAGTGAGTCAGTGAGTAACATATAGCTTTTATTACACTAAAATATAAATATCTGAAACATGAAATTAAAAGAATTGAAATTTCTTTCACAACTGTATCTATATGTACGCAATATAAACCCTATCTAATGTCTACGGCCATATCACGTTGAAAGCACCGGTTCTCGTCCGATCACCGAAGTTAAGCAACGTAGAGCTTGGTTAGTACTTGGATGGGTGACCGCCTGGGAATACCAGGTGTCGTAGACTTTTTCCTTTTTCTATTTCAAATAAAAATTCATCAATTTTTTTTTATCAAAAATAATTCTCATAATTCGCCCTGCGAATAAATTTTCCAATGATCTCCAAGTCGTCATGGTCTAAGGGAGACAAGTCCGTGAAAAACGTGCGGTGAAATTTACATGCATGCGGCAGACAAGAAATAAGCAAGTAAAATAAAACATAGCGAATCAATCGCATTACAAAAAACAATGAAACGATATTTTGCCCATGTATGAATTACCTATAATTAATGATTATATTGATTATCAAATATTATATGCTTAATTAATTACCTTATACAATACACATAACCATGTATCTCAATTTTGAAGAGGCGAAATAACGGTATATTAGGGTAGATAATTGTCAGCCCAAGCTCAGCAATCATGGCACCTGGCACAGCATTTGAGACAGATAATAACTTGTTTATTCAGGCGACTCGTGTCGCCTTATGAAATGAAACGAGTTTCTCAATTAGCAATGCCACTGTGCGCTATATAGTGGGGTGCGCGAAGAGCAAGGACATCACAAATCCTACACTGCAAATCGAAAACACTTACTGCATCTTCTAGTGCTATATCCTATATCAAGATGAAAGCTATCCAAAGTACCAGTCCCAGAAGAAAGACTATGGACAAGCGTTTTTCGTTGATGGACAGCGAACGTCGCTTTAAAAGAGCATGTGAGCAGATTGTCCAACTCAACTACAAGATGTCTGACCTACAGTCCCGATACAGTAGAGCCAAGGCAGAGAATCATCGTTCCTTCAGATACAGCCTTAGACTGAGACTGGCAGTTGTTGAGGGACTCAGAAACATGTACTACGACTACGCTCACAACAAAGCACAGACAGTAGCAGACCTAAGGCGTGAAATGTTTGGAGAAGATGTACAGATCATCCCCGACGACATGTCAGACTCCGGATCAGATGAGGAGTACTGAGCGGTTACTACAGATATAACTGCAAACGGCTCTTTTTAGAGCCATGAAATTTTTTCGAAAAGATGTCTCTATACAATACAATAGAAATACAGTGTACATACCAATGAAATCAAAATAGATAAATTAATAATGGAAAAAATGAACATATATACACCAAAAACAAATTACAATAGCAACAACACATTACACTTGCATATCACACAATTGAATTTTATTTTTGTCATACAGATAAATATTATTTATCCCCCCCCCCCCCCCCCCCCCGCCCTCTTTTCGTGTAATAGAAAGTGCCCAATGATATATCAATCCCTCTCATCATCTACAAACACAAGTTTATTCTGTCATATCATCAAATAAAAAAAAAACCACAAGCCGTCTAACAAGACCCCCCCCCTCTTTTCACATTCGCAACAGTAGCAAGTGCGCGTTCACCCCCCCCCCCCCTTTTTACAAAACAAAGTAAACTTTTCTATATGGAGTGAGTCAGTGAGTAACATATAGCTTTTATTACACTAAAATATAAATATCTGAAACATGAAATTAAAAGAATTGAAATTTCTTTCACAACTGTATCTATATGTACGCAATATAAACCCTATCTAATGTCTACGGCCATATCACGTTGAAAGCACCGGTTCTCGTCCGATCACCGAAGTTAAGCAACGTAGAGCTTGGTTAGTACTTGGATGGGTGACCGCCTGGGAATACCAGGTGTCGTAGACTTTTTCCTTTTTCTATTTCAAATAAAAATTCATCAATTTTTTTTTATCAAAAATAATTCTCATAATTCGCCCTGCGAATAAATTTTCCAATGATCTCCAAGTCGTCATGGTCTAAGGGAGACAAGTCCGTGAAAAACGTGCGGTGAAATTTACATGCATGCGGCAGACAAGAAATAAGCAAGTAAAATAAAACATAGCGAATCAATCGCATTACAAAAAACAATGAAACGATATTTTGCCCATGTATGAATTACCTATAATTAATGATTATATTGATTATCAAATATTATATGCTTAATTAATTACCTTATACAATACACATAACCATGTATCTCAATTTTGAAGAGGCGAAATAACGGTATATTAGGGTAGATAATTGTCAGCCCAAGCTCAGCAATCATGGCACCTGGCACAGCATTTGAGACAGATAATAACTTGTTTATTCAGGCGACTCGTGTCGCCTTATGAAATGAAACGAGTTTCTCAATTAGCAATGCCACTGTGCGCTATATAGTGGGGTGCGCGAAGAGCAAGGACATCACAAATCCTACACTGCAAATCGAAAACACTTACTGCATCTTCTAGTGCTATATCCTATATCAAGATGAAAGCTATCCAAAGTACCAGTCCCAGAAGAAAGACTATGGACAAGCGTTTTTCGTTGATGGACAGCGAACGTCGCTTTAAAAGAGCATGTGAGCAGATTGTCCAACTCAACTACAAGATGTCTGACCTACAGTCCCGATACAGTAGAGCCAAGGCAGAGAATCATCGTTCCTTCAGATACAGCCTTAGACTGAGACTGGCAGTTGTTGAGGGACTCAGAAACATGTACTACGACTACGCTCACAACAAAGCACAGACAGTAGCAGACCTAAGGCGTGAAATGTTTGGAGAAGATGTACAGATCATCCCCGACGACATGTCAGACTCCGGATCAGATGAGGAGTACTGAGCGGTTACTACAGATATAACTGCAAACGGCTCTTTTTAGAGCCATGAAATTTTTTCGAAAAGATGTCTCTATACAATACAATAGAAATACAGTGTACATACCAATGAAATCAAAATAGATAAATTAATAATGGAAAAAATGAACATATATACACCAAAAACAAATTACAATAGCAACAACACATTACACTTGCATATCACACAATTGAATTTTATTTTTGTCATACAGATAAATATTATTTATCCCCCCCCCCCCCCCCGCCCTCTTTTCGTGTAATAGAAAGTGCCCAATGATATATCAATCCCTCTCATCATCTACAAACACAAGTTTATTCTGTCATATCATCAAATAAAAAAAAACCACAAGCCGTCTAACAAGACCCCCCCCCCCTCTTTTCACATTCGCAACAGTAGCAAGTGCGCGTTCACCCCCCCCCCCCCCTTTTTACAAAACAAAGTAAACTTTTCTATATGGAGTGAGTCAGTGAGTAACATATAGCTTTTATTACACTAAAATATAAATATCTGAAACATGAAATTAAAAGAATTGAAATTTCTTTCACAACTGTATCTATATGTACGCAATATAAACCCTATCTAATGTCTACGGCCATATCACGTTGAAAGCACCGGTTCTCGTCCGATCACCGAAGTTAAGCAACGTAGAGCTTGGTTAGTACTTGGATGGGTGACCGCCTGGGAATACCAGGTGTCGTAGACTTTTTCCTTTTTCTATTTCAAATAAAAATTCATCAATTTTTTTTTATCAAAAATAATTCTCATAATTCGCCCTGCGAATAAATTTTCCAATGATCTCCAAGTCGTCATGGTCTAAGGGAGACAAGTCCGTGAAAAACGTGCGGTGAAATTTACATGCATGCGGCAGACAAGAAATAAGCAAGTAAAATAAAACATAGCGAATCAATCGCATTACAAAAAACAATGAAACGATATTTTGCCCATGTATGAATTACCTATAATTAATGATTATATTGATTATCAAATATTATATGCTTAATTAATTACCTTATACAATACACATAACCATGTATCTCAATTTTGAAGAGGCGAAATAACGGTATATTAGGGTAGATAATTGTCAGCCCAAGCTCAGCAATCATGGCACCTGGCACAGCATTTGAGACAGATAATAACTTGTTTATTCAGGCGACTCGTGTCGCCTTATGAAATGAAACGAGTTTCTCAATTAGCAATGCCACTGTGCGCTATATAGTGGGGTGCGCGAAGAGCAAGGACATCACAAATCCTACACTGCAAATCGAAAACACTTACTGCATCTTCTAGTGCTATATCCTATATCAAGATGAAAGCTATCCAAAGTACCAGTCCCAGAAGAAAGACTATGGACAAGCGTTTTTCGTTGATGGACAGCGAACGTCGCTTTAAAAGAGCATGTGAGCAGATTGTCCAACTCAACTACAAGATGTCTGACCTACAGTCCCGATACAGTAGAGCCAAGGCAGAGAATCATCGTTCCTTCAGATACAGCCTTAGACTGAGACTGGCAGTTGTTGAGGGACTCAGAAACATGTACTACGACTACGCTCACAACAAAGCACAGACAGTAGCAGACCTAAGGCGTGAAATGTTTGGAGAAGATGTACAGATCATCTCCGACGACATGTCAGACTCCGGATCAGATGAGGAGTACTGAGCGGTTACTACAGATATAACTGCAAACGGCTCTTTTTAGAGCCATGAAATTTTTTCGAAAAGATGTCTCTATACAATACAATAGAAATACAGTGTACATACCAATGAAATCAAAATAGATAAATTAATAATGGAAAAAATGAACATATATACACCAAAAACAAATTACAATAGCAACAACACATTACACTTGCATATCACACAATTGAATTTTATTTTTGTCATACAGATAAATATTATTTATCCCCCCCCCCGCCCTCTTTTCGTGTAATAGAAAGTGCCCAATGATATATCAATCCCTCTCATCATCTACAAACACAAGTTTATTCTGTCATATCATCAAATAAAAAAAAACCACAAGCCGTCTAACAAGACCCCCCCCCCCTCTTTTCACATTCGCAACAGTAGCAAGTGCGCGTTCACCCCCCCCCCCCTTTTTACAAAACAAAGTAAACTTTTCTATATGGAGTGAGTCAGTGAGTAACATATAGCTTTTATTACACTAAAATATAAATATCTGAAACATGAAATTAAAAGAATTGAAATTTCTTTCACAACTGTATCTATATGTACGCAATATAAACCCTATCTAATGTCTACGGCCATATCACGTTGAAAGCACCGGTTCTCGTCCGATCACCGAAGTTAAGCAACGTAGAGCTTGGTTAGTACTTGGATGGGTGACCGCCTGGGAATACCAGGTGTCGTAGACTTTTTCCTTTTTCTATTTCAAATAAAAATTCATCAATTTTTTTTTATCAAAAATAATTCTCATAATTCGCCCTGCGAATAAATTTTCCAATGATCTCCAAGTCGTCATGGTCTAAGGGAGACAAGTCCGTGAAAAACGTGCGGTGAAATTTACATGCATGCGGCAGACAAGAAATAAGCAAGTAAAATAAAACATAGCGAATCAATCGCATTACAAAAAACAATGAAACGATATTTTGCCCATGTATGAATTACCTATAATTAATGATTATATTGATTATCAAATATTATATGCTTAATTAATTACCTTATACAATACACATAACCATGTATCTCAATTTTGAAGAGGCGAAATAACGGTATATTAGGGTAGATAATTGTCAGCCCAAGCTCAGCAATCATGGCACCTGGCACAGCATTTGAGACAGATAATAACTTGTTTATTCAGGCGACTCGTGTCGCCTTATGAAATGAAACGAGTTTCTCAATTAGCAATGCCACTGTGCGCTATATAGTGGGGTGCGCGAAGAGCAAGGACATCACAAATCCTACACTGCAAATCGAAAACACTTACTGCATCTTCTAGTGCTATATCCTATATCAAGATGAAAGCTATCCAAAGTACCAGTCCCAGAAGAAAGACTATGGACAAGCGTTTTTCGTTGATGGACAGCGAACGTCGCTTTAAAAGAGCATGTGAGCAGATTGTCCAACTCAACTACAAGATGTCTGACCTACAGTCCCGATACAGTAGAGCCAAGGCAGAGAATCATCGTTCCTTCAGATACAGCCTTAGACTGAGACTGGCAGTTGTTGAGGGACTCAGAAACATGTACTACGACTACGCTCACAACAAAGCACAGACAGTAGCAGACCTAAGGCGTGAAATGTTTGGAGAAGATGTACAGATCATCCCCGACGACATGTCAGACTCCGGATCAGATGAGGAGTACTGAGCGGTTACTACAGATATAACTGCAAACGGCTCTTTTTAGAGCCATGAAATTTTTTCGAAAAGATGTCTCTATACAATACAATAGAAATACAGTGTACATACCAATGAAATCAAAATAGATAAATTAATAATGGAAAAAATGAACATATATACACCAAAAACAAATTACAATAGCAACAACACATTACACTTGCATATCACACAATTGAATTTTATTTTTGTCATACAGATAAATATTATTTATCCCCCCCCCCCGCCCTCTTTTCGTGTAATAGAAAGTGCCCAATGATATATCAATCCCTCTCATCATCTACAAACACAAGTTTATTCTGTCATATCATCAAATAAAAAAAAACCACAAGCCGTCTAACAAGACCCCCCCCCCTCTTTTCACATTCGCAACAGTAGCAAGTGCGCGTTCACCCCCCCCCCCCCCTTTTTACAAAACAAAGTAAACTTTTCTATATGGAGTGAGTCAGTGAGTAACATATAGCTTTTATTACACTAAAATATAAATATCTGAAACATGAAATTAAAAGAATTGAAATTTCTTTCACAACTGTATCTATATGTACGCAATATAAACCCTATCTAATGTCTACGGCCATATCACGTTGAAAGCACCGGTTCTCGTCCGATCACCGAAGTTAAGCAACGTAGAGCTTGGTTAGTACTTGGATGGGTGACCGCCTGGGAATACCAGGTGTCGTAGACTTTTTCCTTTTTCTATTTCAAATAAAAATTCATCAATTTTTTTTTATCAAAAATAATTCTCATAATTCGCCCTGCGAATAAATTTTCCAATGATCTCCAAGTCGTCATGGTCTAAGGGAGACAAGTCCGTGAAAAACGTGCGGTGAAATTTACATGCATGCGGCAGACAAGAAATAAGCAAGTAAAATAAAACATAGCGAATCAATCGCATTACAAAAAACAATGAAACGATATTTTGCCCATGTATGAATTACCTATAATTAATGATTATATTGATTATCAAATATTATATGCTTAATTAATTACCTTATACAATACACATAACCATGTATCTCAATTTTGAAGAGGCGAAATAACGGTATATTAGGGTAGATAATTGTCAGCCCAAGCTCAGCAATCATGGCACCTGGCACAGCATTTGAGACAGATAATAACTTGTTTATTCAGGCGACTCGTGTCGCCTTATGAAATGAAACGAGTTTCTCAATTAGCAATGCCACTGTGCGCTATATAGTGGGGTGCGCGAAGAGCAAGGACATCACAAATCCTACACTGCAAATCGAAAACACTTACTGCATCTTCTAGTGCTATATCCTATATCAAGATGAAAGCTATCCAAAGTACCAGTCCCAGAAGAAAGACTATGGACAAGCGTTTTTCGTTGATGGACAGCGAACGTCGCTTTAAAAGAGCATGTGAGCAGATTGTCCAACTCAACTACAAGATGTCTGACCTACAGTCCCGATACAGTAGAGCCAAGGCAGAGAATCATCGTTCCTTCAGATACAGCCTTAGACTGAGACTGGCAGTTGTTGAGGGACTCAGAAACATGTACTACGACTACGCTCACAACAAAGCACAGACAGTAGCAGACCTAAGGCGTGAAATGTTTGGAGAAGATGTACAGATCATCTCCGACGACATGTCAGACTCCGGATCAGATGAGGAGTACTGAGCGGTTACTACAGATATAACTGCAAACGGCTCTTTTTAGAGCCATGAAATTTTTTCGAAAAGATGTCTCTATACAATACAATAGAAATACAGTGTACATACCAATGAAATCAAAATAGATAAATTAATAATGGAAAAAATGAACATATATACACCAAAAACAAATTACAATAGCAACAACACATTACACTTGCATATCACACAATTGAATTTTATTTTTGTCATACAGATAAATATTATTTATCCCCCCCCCCCCCCCGCCCTCTTTTCGTGTAATAGAAAGTGCCCAATGATATATCAATCCCTCTCATCATCTACAAACACAAGTTTATTCTGTCATATCATCAAATAAAAAAAAACCACAAGCCGTCTAACAAGACCCCCCCCCCCTCTTTTCACATTCGCAACAGTAGCAAGTGCGCGTTCACCCCCCCCCCCCTTTTTACAAAACAAAGTAAACTTTTCTATATGGAGTGAGTCAGTGAGTAACATATAGCTTTTATTACACTAAAATATAAATATCTGAAACATGAAATTAAAAGAATTGAAATTTCTTTCACAACTGTATCTATATGTACGCAATATAAACCCTATCTAATGTCTACGGCCATATCACGTTGAAAGCACCGGTTCTCGTCCGATCACCGAAGTTAAGCAACGTAGAGCTTGGTTAGTACTTGGATGGGTGACCGCCTGGGAATACCAGGTGTCGTAGACTTTTTCCTTTTTCTATTTCAAATAAAAATTCATCAATTTTTTTTTATCAAAAATAATTCTCATAATTCGCCCTGCGAATAAATTTTCCAATGATCTCCAAGTCGTCATGGTCTAAGGGAGACAAGTCCGTGAAAAACGTGCGGTGAAATTTACATGCATGCGGCAGACAAGAAATAAGCAAGTAAAATAAAACATAGCGAATCAATCGCATTACAAAAAACAATGAAACGATATTTTGCCCATGTATGAATTACCTATAATTAATGATTATATTGATTATCAAATATTATATGCTTAATTAATTACCTTATACAATACACATAACCATGTATCTCAATTTTGAAGAGGCGAAATAACGGTATATTAGGGTAGATAATTGTCAGCCCAAGCTCAGCAATCATGGCACCTGGCACAGCATTTGAGACAGATAATAACTTGTTTATTCAGGCGACTCGTGTCGCCTTATGAAATGAAACGAGTTTCTCAATTAGCAATGCCACTGTGCGCTATATAGTGGGGTGCGCGAAGAGCAAGGACATCACAAATCCTACACTGCAAATCGAAAACACTTACTGCATCTTCTAGTGCTATATCCTATATCAAGATGAAAGCTATCCAAAGTACCAGTCCCAGAAGAAAGACTATGGACAAGCGTTTTTCGTTGATGGACAGCGAACGTCGCTTTAAAAGAGCATGTGAGCAGATTGTCCAACTCAACTACAAGATGTCTGACCTACAGTCCCGATACAGTAGAGCCAAGGCAGAGAATCATCGTTCCTTCAGATACAGCCTTAGACTGAGACTGGCAGTTGTTGAGGGACTCAGAAACATGTACTACGACTACGCTCACAACAAAGCACAGACAGTAGCAGACCTAAGGCGTGAAATGTTTGGAGAAGATGTACAGATCATCTCCGACGACATGTCAGACTCCGGATCAGATGAGGAGTACTGAGCGGTTACTACAGATATAACTGCAAACGGCTCTTTTTAGAGCCATGAAATTTTTTCGAAAAGATGTCTCTATACAATACAATAGAAATACAGTGTACATACCAATGAAATCAAAATAGATAAATTAATAATGGAAAAAATGAACATATATACACCAAAAACAAATTACAATAGCAACAACACATTACACTTGCATATCACACAATTGAATTTTATTTTTGTCATACAGATAAATATTATTTATCCCCCCCCCCCCCGCCCTCTTTTCGTGTAATAGAAAGTGCCCAATGATATATCAATCCCTCTCATCATCTACAAACACAAGTTTATTCTGTCATATCATCAAATAAAAAAAAACCACAAGCCGTCTAACAAGACCCCCCCCCTCTTTTCACATTCGCAACAGTAGCAAGTGCGCGTTCACCCCCCCCCCCCCCTTTTTACAAAACAAAGTAAACTTTTCTATATGGAGTGAGTCAGTGAGTAACATATAGCTTTTATTACACTAAAATATAAATATCTGAAACATGAAATTAAAAGAATTGAAATTTCTTTCACAACTGTATCTATATGTACGCAATATAAACCCTATCTAATGTCTACGGCCATATCACGTTGAAAGCACCGGTTCTCGTCCGATCACCGAAGTTAAGCAACGTAGAGCTTGGTTAGTACTTGGATGGGTGACCGCCTGGGAATACCAGGTGTCGTAGACTTTTTCCTTTTTCTATTTCAAATAAAAATTCATCAATTTTTTTTTATCAAAAATAATTCTCATAATTCGCCCTGCGAATAAATTTTCCAATGATCTCCAAGTCGTCATGGTCTAAGGGAGACAAGTCCGTGAAAAACGTGCGGTGAAATTTACATGCATGCGGCAGACAAGAAATAAGCAAGTAAAATAAAACATAGCGAATCAATCGCATTACAAAAAACAATGAAACGATATTTTGCCCATGTATGAATTACCTATAATTAATGATTATATTGATTATCAAATATTATATGCTTAATTAATTACCTTATACAATACACATAACCATGTATCTCAATTTTGAAGAGGCGAAATAACGGTATATTAGGGTAGATAATTGTCAGCCCAAGCTCAGCAATCATGGCACCTGGCACAGCATTTGAGACAGATAATAACTTGTTTATTCAGGCGACTCGTGTCGCCTTATGAAATGAAACGAGTTTCTCAATTAGCAATGCCACTGTGCGCTATATAGTGGGGTGCGCGAAGAGCAAGGACATCACAAATCCTACACTGCAAATCGAAAACACTTACTGCATCTTCTAGTGCTATATCCTATATCAAGATGAAAGCTATCCAAAGTACCAGTCCCAGAAGAAAGACTATGGACAAGCGTTTTTCGTTGATGGACAGCGAACGTCGCTTTAAAAGAGCATGTGAGCAGATTGTCCAACTCAACTACAAGATGTCTGACCTACAGTCCCGATACAGTAGAGCCAAGGCAGAGAATCATCGTTCCTTCAGATACAGCCTTAGACTGAGACTGGCAGTTGTTGAGGGACTCAGAAACATGTACTACGACTACGCTCACAACAAAGCACAGACAGTAGCAGACCTAAGGCGTGAAATGTTTGGAGAAGATGTACAGATCATCTCCGACGACATGTCAGACTCCGGATCAGATGAGGAGTACTGAGCGGTTACTACAGATATAACTGCAAACGGCTCTTTTTAGAGCCATGAATTTTTTTCGAAAAGATGTCTCTATACAATACAATAGAAATACAGTGTACATACCAATGAAATCAAAATAGATAAATTAATAATGGAAAAAATGAACATATATACACCAAAAACAAATTAAAATAGCAACAACACATTACACTTGCATATCACACAATTGAATTTTATTTTTGTCATACAGATAAATATTATTTATCCCCCCCCCCCCGCCCTCTTTTCGTGTAATAGAAAGTGCCCAATGATATATCAATCCCTCTCATCATCTACAAACACAAGTTTATTCTGTCATATCATCAAATAAAAAAAAACCACAAGCCGTCTAACAAGACCCCCCCCCCTCTTTTCACATTCGCAACAGTAGCAAGTGCGCGTTCACCCCCCCCCCCCCCCTTTTTACAAAACAAAGTAAACTTTTCTATATGGAGTGAGTCAGTGAGTAACATATAGCTTTTATTACACTAAAATATAAATATCTGAAACATGAAATTAAAAGAATTGAAATTTCTTTCACAACTGTATCTATATGTACGCAATATAAACCCTATCTAATGTCTACGGCCATATCACGTTGAAAGCACCGGTTCTCGTCCGATCACCGAAGTTAAGCAACGTAGAGCTTGGTTAGTACTTGGATGGGTGACCGCCTGGGAATACCAGGTGTCGTAGACTTTTTCCTTTTTCTATTTCAAATAAAAATTCATCAATTTTTTTTTATCAAAAATAATTCTCATAATTCGCCCTGCGAATAAATTTTCCAATGATCTCCAAGTCGTCATGGTCTAAGGGAGACAAGTCCGTGAAAAACGTGCGGTGAAATTTACATGCATGCGGCAGACAAGAAATAAGCAAGTAAAATAAAACATAGCGAATCAATCGCATTACAAAAAACAATGAAACGATATTTTGCCCATGTATGAATTACCTATAATTAATGATTATATTGATTATCAAATATTATATGCTTAATTAATTACCTTATACAATACACATAACCATGTATCTCAATTTTGAAGAGGCGAAATAACGGTATATTAGGGTAGATAATTGTCAGCCCAAGCTCAGCAATCATGGCACCTGGCACAGCATTTGAGACAGATAATAACTTGTTTATTCAGGCGACTCGTGTCGCCTTATGAAATGAAACGAGTTTCTCAATTAGCAATGCCACTGTGCGCTATATAGTGGGGTGCGCGAAGAGCAAGGACATCACAAATCCTACACTGCAAATCGAAAACACTTACTGCATCTTCTAGTGCTATATCCTATATCAAGATGAAAGCTATCCAAAGTACCAGTCCCAGAAGAAAGACTATGGACAAGCGTTTTTCGTTGATGGACAGCGAACGTCGCTTTAAAAGAGCATGTGAGCAGATTGTCCAACTCAACTACAAGATGTCTGACCTACAGTCCCGATACAGTAGAGCCAAGGCAGAGAATCATCGTTCCTTCAGATACAGCCTTAGACTGAGACTGGCAGTTGTTGAGGGACTCAGAAACATGTACTACGACTACGCTCACAACAAAGCACAGACAGTAGCAGACCTAAGGCGTGAAATGTTTGGAGAAGATGTACAGATCATCTCCGACGACATGTCAGACTCCGGATCAGATGAGGAGTACTGAGCGGTTACTACAGATATAACTGCAAACGGCTCTTTTTAGAGCCATGAATTTTTTTCGAAAAGATGTCTCTATACAATACAATAGAAATACAGTGTACATACCAATGAAATCAAAATAGATAAATTAATAATGGAAAAAATGAACATATATACACCAAAAACAAATTAAAATAGCAACAACACATTACACTTGCATATCACACAATTGAATTTTATTTTTGTCATACAGATAAATATTATTTATCCCCCCCCCCCCGCCCTCTTTTCGTGTAATAGAAAGTGCCCAATGATATATCAATCCCTCTCATCATCTACAAACACAAGTTTATTCTGTCATATCATCAAATAAAAAAAAACCACAAGCCGTCTAACAAGACCCCCCCCCCCCTCTTTTCACATTCGCAACAGTAGCAAGTGCGCGTTCACCCCCCCCCCCCTTTTTACAAAACAAAGTAAACTTTTCTATATGGAGTGAGTCAGTGAGTAACATATAGCTTTTATTACACTAAAATATAAATATCTGAAACATGAAATTAAAAGAATTGAAATTTCTTTCACAACTGTATCTATATGTACGCAATATAAACCCTATCTAATGTCTACGGCCATATCACGTTGAAAGCACCGGTTCTCGTCCGATCACCGAAGTTAAGCAACGTAGAGCTTGGTTAGTACTTGGATGGGTGACCGCCTGGGAATACCAGGTGTCGTAGACTTTTTCCTTTTTCTATTTCAAATAAAAATTCATCAATTTTTTTTTATCAAAAATAATTCTCATAATTCGCCCTGCGAATAAATTCGCGAAACGAGTTTCTCAATTAGCAATGCCACTGTGCGCTATATAGTGGGGTGCGCGAAGAGCAAGGACATCACAAATCCTACACTGCAAATCGAAAACACTTACTGCATCTTCTAGTGCTATATCCTATATCAAGATGAAAGCTATCCAAAGTACCAGTCCCAGAAGAAAGACTATGGACAAGCGTTTTTCGTTGATGGACAGCGAACGTCGCTTTAAAAGAGCATGTGAGCAGATTGTCCAACTCAACTACAAGATGTCTGACCTACAGTCCCGATACAGTAGAGCCAAGGCAGAGAATCATCGTTCCTTCAGATACAGCCTTAGACTGAGACTGGCAGTTGTTGAGGGACTCAGAAACATGTACTACGACTACGCTCACAACAAAGCACAGACAGTAGCAGACCTAAGGCGTGAAATGTTTGGAGAAGATGTACAGATCATCTCCGACGACATGTCAGACTCCGGATCAGATGAGGAGTACTGAGCGGTTACTACAGATATAACTGCAAACGGCTCTTTTTAGAGCCATGAAATTTTTTCGAAAAGATGTCTCTATACAATACAATAGAAATACAGTGTACATACCAATGAAATCAAAATAGATAAATTAATAATGGAAAAAATGAACATATATACACCAAAAACAAATTACAATAGCAACAACACATTACACTTGCATATCACACAATTGAATTTTATTTTTGTCATACAGATAAATATTATTTATCCCCCCCCCCGCCCTCTTTTCGTGTAATAGAAAGTGCCCAATGATATATCAATCCCTCTCATCATCTACAAACACAAGTTTATTCTGTCATATCATCAAATATAAAAAAACCACAAGCCGTCTAACAAGACCCCCCCCCCCTCTTTTCACATTCGCAACAGTAGCAAGTGCGCGTTCACCCCCCCCCCCCCTTTTTACAAAACAAAGTAAACTTTTCTATATGGAGTGAGTCAGTGAGTAACATATAGCTTTTATTACACTAAAATATAAATATCTGAAACATGAAATTAAAAGAATTGAAATTTCTTTCACAACTGTATCTATATGTACGCAATATAAACCCTATCTAATGTCTACGGCCATATCACGTTGAAAGCACCGGTTCTCGTCCGATCACCGAAGTTAAGTAACGTAGAGCTTGGTTAGTACTTGGATGGGTGACCGCCTGGGAATACCAGGTGTCGTAGACTTTTTCCTTTTTCTATTTCAAATAAAAATTCATCAATTTTTTTTTATCAAAAATAATTCTCATAATTCGCCCTGCGAATAAATTTTCCAATGATCTCCAAGTCGTCATGGTCTAAGGGAGACAAGTCCGTGAAAAACGTGCGGTGAAATTTACATGCATGCGGCAGACAAGAAATAAGCAAGTAAAATAAAACATAGCGAATCAATCGCATTACAAAAAACAATGAAACGATATTTTGCCCATGTATGAATTACCTATAATTAATGATTATATTGATTATCAAATATTATATGCTTAATTAATTACCTTATACAATACACATAACCATGTATCTCAATTTTGAAGAGGCGAAATAACGGTATATTAGGGTAGATAATTGTCAGCCCAAGCTCAGCAATCATGGCACCTGGCACAGCATTTGAGACAGATAATAACTTGTTTATTCAGGCGACTCGTGTCGCCTTATGAAATGAAACGAGTTTCTCAATTAGCAATGCCACTGTGCGCTATATAGTGGGGTGCGCGAAGAGCAAGGACATCACAAATCCTACACTGCAAATCGAAAACACTTACTGCATCTTCTAGTGCTATATCCTATATCAAGATGAAAGCTATCCAAAGTACCAGTCCCAGAAGAAAGACTATGGACAAGCGTTTTTCGTTGATGGACAGCGAACGTCGCTTTAAAAGAGCATGTGAGCAGATTGTCCAACTCAACTACAAGATGTCTGACCTACAGTCCCGATACAGTAGAGCCAAGGCAGAGAATCATCGTTCCTTCAGATACAGCCTTAGACTGAGACTGGCAGTTGTTGAGGGACTCAGAAACATGTACTACGACTACGCTCACAACAAAGCACAGACAGTAGCAGACCTAAGGCGTGAAATGTTTGGAGAAGATGTACAGATCATCTCCGACGACATGTCAGACTCCGGATCAGATGAGGAGTACTGAGCGGTTACTACAGATATAACTGCAAACGGCTCTTTTTAGAGCCATGAAATTTTTTCGAAAAGATGTCTCTATACAATACAATAGAAATACAGTGTACATACCAATGAAATCAAAATAGATAAATTAATAATGGAAAAAATGAACATATATACACCAAAAACAAATTACAATAGCAACAACACATTACACTTGCATATCACACAATTGAATTTTATTTTTGTCATACAGATAAATATTATTTATCCCCCCCCCCGCCCTCTTTTCGTGTAATAGAAAGTGCCCAATGATATATCAATCCCTCTCATCATCTACAAACACAAGTTTATTCTGTCATATCATCAAATAAAAAAAAACCACAAGCCGTCTAACAAGACCCCCCCCCCCCCTCTTTTCACATTCGCAACAGTAGCAAGTGCGCGTTCACCCCCCCCCCCCCCTTTTTACAAAACAAAGTAAACTTTTCTATATGGAGTGAGTCAGTGAGTAACATATAGCTTTTATTACACTAAAATATAAATATCTGAAACATGAAATTAAAAGAATTGAAATTTCTTTCACAACTGTATCTATATGTACGCAATATAAACCCTATCTAATGTCTACGGCCATATCACGTTGAAAGCACCGGTTCTCGTCCGATCACCGAAGTTAAGCAACGTAGAGCTTGGTTAGTACTTGGATGGGTGACCGCCTGGGAATACCAGGTGTCGTAGACTTTTTCCTTTTTCTATTTCAAATAAAAATTCATCAATTTTTTTTTATCAAAAATAATTCTCATAATTCGCCCTGCGAATAAATTTTCCAATGATCTCCAAGTCGTCATGGTCTAAGGGAGACAAGTCCGTGAAAAACGTGCGGTGAAATTTACATGCATGCGGCAGACAAGAAATAAGCAAGTAAAATAAAACATAGCGAATCAATCGCATTACAAAAAACAATGAAACGATATTTTGCCCATGTATGAATTACCTATAATTAATGATTATATTGATTATCAAATATTATATGCTTAATTAATTACCTTATACAATACACATAACCATGTATCTCAATTTTGAAGAGGCGAAATAACGGTATATTAGGGTAGATAATTGTCAGCCCAAGCTCAGCAATCATGGCACCTGGCACAGCATTTGAGACAGATAATAACTTGTTTATTCAGGCGACTCGTGTCGCCTTATGAAATGAAACGAGTTTCTCAATTAGCAATGCCACTGTGCGCTATATAGTGGGGTGCGCGAAGAGCAAGGACATCACAAATCCTACACTGCAAATCGAAAACACTTACTGCATCTTCTAGTGCTATATCCTATATCAAGATGAAAGCTATCCAAAGTACCAGTCCCAGAAGAAAGACTATGGACAAGCGTTTTTCGTTGATGGACAGCGAACGTCGCTTTAAAAGAGCATGTGAGCAGATTGTCCAACTCAACTACAAGATGTCTGACCTACAGTCCCGATACAGTAGAGCCAAGGCAGAGAATCATCGTTCCTTCAGATACAGCCTTAGACTGAGACTGGCAGTTGTTGAGGGACTCAGAAACATGTACTACGACTACGCTCACAACAAAGCACAGACAGTAGCAGACCTAAGGCGTGAAATGTTTGGAGAAGATGTACAGATCATCTCCGACGACATGTCAGACTCCGGATCAGATGAGGAGTACTGAGCGGTTACTACAGATATAACTGCAAACGGCTCTTTTTAGAGCCATGAAATTTTTTCGAAAAGATGTCTCTATACAATACAATAGAAATACAGTGTACATACCAATGAAATCAAAATAGATAAATTAATAATGGAAAAAATGAACATATATACACCAAAAACAAATTAAAATAGCAACAACACATTACACTTGCATATCACACAATTGAATTTTATTTTTGTCATACAGATAAATATTATTTATCCCCCCCCCCCCCCCCCCGCCCTCTTTTCGTGTAATAGAAAGTGCCCAATGATATATCAATCCCTCTCATCATCTACAAACACAAGTTTATTCTGTCATATCATCAAATAAAAAAAAACCACAAGCCGTCTAACAAGACCCCCCCCCCTCTTTTCACATTCGCAACAGTAGCAAGTGCGCGTTCACCCCCCCCCCCCCCCTTTTTACAAAACAAAGTAAACTTTTCTATATGGAGTGAGTCAGTGAGTAACATATAGCTTTTATTACACTAAAATATAAATATCTGAAACATGAAATTAAAAGAATTGAAATTTCTTTCACAACTGTATCTATATGTACGCAATATAAACCCTATCTAATGTCTACGGCCATATCACGTTGAAAGCACCGGTTCTCGTCCGATCACCGAAGTAAAGCAACGTAGAGCTTGGTTAGTACTTGGATGGGTGACCGCCTGGGAATACCAGGTGTCGTAGACTTTTTCCTTTTTCTATTTCAAATAAAAATTCATCAATTTTTTTTTTTTTCAAAAATAATTCTCATAATTCGCCCTGCGAATAAATTTTCCAATGATCTCCAAGTCGTCATGGTCTAAGGGAGACAAGTCCGTGAAAAACGTGCGGTGAAATTTACATGCATGCGGCAGACAAGAAATAAGCAAGTAAAATAAAACATAGCGAATCAATCGCATTACAAAAAACAATGAAACGATATTTTGCCCATGTATGAATTACCTATAATTAATGATTATATTGATTATCAAATATTATATGCTTAATTAATTACCTTATACAATACACATAACCATGTATCTCAATTTTGAAGAGGCGAAATAACGGTATATTAGGGTAGATAATTGTCAGCCCAAGCTCAGCAATCATGGCACCTGGCACAGCATTTGAGACAGATAATAACTTGTTTATTCAGGCGACTCGTGTCGCCTTATGAAATGAAACGAGTTTCTCAATTAGCAATGCCACTGTGCGCTATATAGTGGGGTGCGCGAAGAGCAAGGACATCACAAATCCTACACTGCAAATCGAAAACACTTACTGCATCTTCTAGTGCTATATCCTATATCAAGATGAAAGCTATCCAAAGTACCAGTCCCAGAAGAAAGACTATGGACAAGCGTTTTTCGTTGATGGACAGCGAACGTCGCTTTAAAAGAGCATGTGAGCAGATTGTCCAACTCAACTACAAGATGTCTGACCTACAGTCCCGATACAGTAGAGCCAAGGCAGAGAATCATCGTTCCTTCAGATACAGCCTTAGACTGAGACTGGCAGTTGTTGAGGGACTCAGAAACATGTACTACGACTACGCTCACAACAAAGCACAGACAGTAGCAGACCTAAGGCGTGAAATGTTTGGAGAAGATGTACAGATCATCTCCGACGACATGTCAGACTCCGGATCAGATGAGGAGTACTGAGCGGTTACTACAGATATAACTGCAAACGGCTCTTTTTAGAGCCATGAAATTTTTTCGAAAAGATGTCTCTATACAATACAATAGAAATACAGTGTACATACCAATGAAATCAAAATAGATAAATTAATAATGGAAAAAATGAACATATATACACCAAAAACAAATTACAATAGCAACAACACATTACACTTGCATATCACACAATTGAATTTTATTTTTGTCATACAGATAAATATTATTTATCCCCCCCCCCCCCCGCCCTCTTTTCGTGTAATAGAAAGTGCCCAATGATATATCAATCCCTCTCATCATCTACAAACACAAGTTTATTCTGTCATATCATCAAATAAAAAAAAACCACAAGCCGTCTAACAAGACCCCCCCCCCCCTCTTTTCACATTCGCAACAGTAGCAAGTGCGCGTTCACCCCCCCCCCCCCTTTTTACAAAACAAAGTAAACTTTTCTATATGGAGTGAGTCAGTGAGTAACATATAGCTTTTATTACACTAAAATATAAATATCTGAAACATGAAATTAAAAGAATTGAAATTTCTTTCACAACTGTATCTATATGTACGCAATATAAACCCTATCTAATGTCTACGGCCATATCACGTTGAAAGCACCGGTTCTCGTCCGATCACCGAAGTTAAGCAACGTAGAGCTTGGTTAGTACTTGGATGGGTGACCGCCTGGGAATACCAGGTGTCGTAGACTTTTTCTATTTCAAATAAAAATTCATCAATTTTTTTTTTTTTCAAAAATAATTCTCATAATTCGCCCTGCGAATAAATTTTCCAATGATCTCCAAGTCGTCATGGTCTAAGGGAGACAAGTCCGTGAAAAACGTGCGGTGAAATTTACATGCATGCGGCAGACAAGAAATAAGCAAGTAAAATAAAACATAGCGAATCAATCGCATTACAAAAAACAATGAAACGATATTTTGCCCATGTATGAATTACCTATAATTAATGATTATATTGATTATCAAATATTATATGCTTAATTAATTACCTTATACAATACACATAACCATGTATCTCAATTTTGAAGAGGCGAAATAACGGTATATTAGGGTAGATAATTGTCAGCCCAAGCTCAGCAATCATGGCACCTGGCACAGCATTTGAGACAGATAATAACTTGTTTATTCAGGCGACTCGTGTCGCCTTATGAAATGAAACGAGTTTCTCAATTAGCAATGCCACTGTGCGCTATATAGTGGGGTGCGCGAAGAGCAAGGACATCACAAATCCTACACTGCAAATCGAAAACACTTACTGCATCTTCTAGTGCTATATCCTATATCAAGATGAAAGCTATCCAAAGTACCAGTCCCAGAAGAAAGACTATGGACAAGCGTTTTTCGTTGATGGACAGCGAACGTCGCTTTAAAAGAGCATGTGAGCAGATTGTCCAACTCAACTACAAGATGTCTGACCTACAGTCCCGATACAGTAGAGCCAAGGCAGAGAATCATCGTTCCTTCAGATACAGCCTTAGACTGAGACTGGCAGTTGTTGAGGGACTCAGAAACATGTACTACGACTACGCTCACAACAAAGCACAGACAGTAGCAGACCTAAGGCGTGAAATGTTTGGAGAAGATGTACAGATCATCTCCGACGACATGTCAGACTCCGGATCAGATGAGGAGTACTGAGCGGTTACTACAGATATAACTGCAAACGGCTCTTTTTAGAGCCATGAAATTTTTTCGAAAAGATGTCTCTATACAATACAATAGAAATACAGTGTACATACCAATGAAATCAAAATAGATAAATTAATAATGGAAAAAATGAACATATATACACCAAAAACAAATTACAATAGCAACAACACATTACACTTGCATATCACACAATTGAATTTTATTTTTGTCATACAGATAAATATTATTTATCCCCCCCCCCCCCCCGCCCTCTTTTCGTGTAATAGAAAGTGCCCAATGATATATCAATCCCTCTCATCATCTACAAACACAAGTTTATTCTGTCATATCATCAAATAAAAAAAATCCACAAGCCGTCTAACAAGACCCCCCCCCCTCTTTTCACATTCGCAACAGTAGCAAGTGCGCGTTCACCCCCCCCCCCCTTTTTACAAAACAAAGTAAACTTTTCTATATGGAGTGAGTCAGTGAGTAACATATAGCTTTTATTACACTAAAATATAAATATCTGAAACATGAAATTAAAAGAATTGAAATTTCTTTCACAACTGTATCTATATGTACGCAATATAAACCCTATCTAATGTCTACGGCCATATCACGTTGAAAGCACCGGTTCTCGTCCGATCACCGAAGTTAAGCAACGTAGAGCTTGGTTAGTACTTGGATGGGTGACCGCCTGGGAATACCAGGTGTCGTAGACTTTTTCCTTTTTCTATTTCAAATAAAAATTCATCAATTTTTTTTTTTTTCAAAAATAATTCTCATAATTCGCCCTGCGAATAAATTTTCCAATGATCTCCAAGTCACAAGAAATAAGCAAGTAAAATAAAACATAGCGAATCAATCGCATTACAAAAAACAATGAAACGATATTTTGCCCATGTATGAATTACCTATAATTAATGATTATATTGATTATCAAATATTATATGCTTAATTAATTACCTTATACAATACACATAACCATGTATCTCAATTTTGAAGAGGCGAAATAACGGTATATTAGGGTAGATAATTGTCAGCCCAAGCTCAGCAATCATGGCACCTGGCACAGCATTTGAGACAGATAATAACTTGTTTATTCAGGCGACTCGTGTCGCCTTATGAAATGAAACGAGTTTCTCAATTAGCAATGCCACTGTGCGCTATATAGTGGGGTGCGCGAAGAGCAAGGACATCACAAATCCTACACTGCAAATCGAAAACACTTACTGCATCTTCTAGTGCTATATCCTATATCAAGATGAAAGCTATCCAAAGTACCAGTCCCAGAAGAAAGACTATGGACAAGCGTTTTTCGTTGATGGACAGCGAACGTCGCTTTAAAAGAGCATGTGAGCAGATTGTCCAACTCAACTACAAGATGTCTGACCTACAGTCCCGATACAGTAGAGCCAAGGCAGAGAATCATCGTTCCTTCAGATACAGCCTTAGACTGAGACTGGCAGTTGTTGAGGGACTCAGAAACATGTACTACGACTACGCTCACAACAAAGCACAGACAGTAGCAGACCTAAGGCGTGAAATGTTTGGAGAAGATGTACAGATCATCTCCGACGACATGTCAGACTCCGGATCAGATGAGGAGTACTGAGCGGTTACTACAGATATAACTGCAAACGGCTCTTTTTAGAGCCATGAAATTTTTTCGAAAAGATGTCTCTATACAATACAATAGAAATACAGTGTACATACCAATGAAATCAAAATAGATAAATTAATAATGGAAAAAATGAACATATATACACCAAAAACAAATTACAATAGCAACAACACATTACACTTGCATATCACACAATTGAATTTTATTTTTGTCATACAGATAAATATTATTTATCCCCCCCCCCCCCGCCCTCTTTTCGTGTAATAGAAAGTGCCCAATGATATATCAATCCCTCTCATCATCTACAAACACAAGTTTATTCTGTCATATCATCAAATAAAAAAAAACCACAAGCCGTCTAACAAGACCCCCCCCCTCTTTTCACATTCGCAACAGTAGCAAGTGCGCGTTCACCCCCCCCCCCCCCCCCTTTTTACAAAACAAAGTAAACTTTTCTATATGGAGTGAGTCAGTGAGTAACATATAGCTTTTATTACACTAAAATATAAATATCTGAAACATGAAATTAAAAGAATTGAAATTTCTTTCACAACTGTATCTATATGTACGCAATATAAACCCTATCTAATGTCTACGGCCATATCACGTTGAAAGCACCGGTTCTCGTCCGATCACCGAAGTTAAGCAACGTAGAGCTTGGTTAGTACTTGGATGGGTGACCGCCTGGGAATACCAGGTGTCGTAGACTTTTTCCTTTTTCTATTTCAAATAAAAATTCATCAATTTTTTTTTATCAAAAATAATTCTCATAATTCGCCCTGCGAATAAATTTTCCAATGATCTCCAAGTCGTCATGGTCTAAGGGAGACAAGTCCGTGAAAAACGTGCGGTGAAATTTACATGCATGCGGCAGACAAGAAATAAGCAAGTAAAATAAAACATAGCGAATCAATCGCATTACAAAAAACAATGAAACGATATTTTGCCCATGTATGAATTACCTATAATTAATGATTATATTGATTATCAAATATTATATGCTTAATTAATTACCTTATACAATACACATAACCATGTATCTCAATTTTGAAGAGGCGAAATAACGGTATATTAGGGTAGATAATTGTCAGCCCAAGCTCAGCAATCATGGCACCTGGCACAGCATTTGAGACAGATAATAACTTGTTTATTCAGGCGACTCGTGTCGCCTTATGAAATGAAACGAGTTTCTCAATTAGCAATGCCACTGTGCGCTATATAGTGGGGTGCGCGAAGAGCAAGGACATCACAAATCCTACACTGCAAATCGAAAACACTTACTGCATCTTCTAGTGCTATATCCTATATCAAGATGAAAGCTATCCAAAGTACCAGTCCCAGAAGAAAGACTATGGACAAGCGTTTTTCGTTGATGGACAGCGAACGTCGCTTTAAAAGAGCATGTGAGCAGATTGTCCAACTCAACTACAAGATGTCTGACCTACAGTCCCGATACAGTAGAGCCAAGGCAGAGAATCATCGTTCCTTCAGATACAGCCTTAGACTGAGACTGGCAGTTGTTGAGGGACTCAGAAACATGTACTACGACTACGCTCACAACAAAGCACAGACAGTAGCAGACCTAAGGCGTGAAATGTTTGGAGAAGATGTACAGATCATCTCCGACGACATGTCAGACTCCGGATCAGATGAGGAGTACTGAGCGGTTACTACAGATATAACTGCAAACGGCTCTTTTTAGAGCCATGAAATTTTTTCGAAAAGATGTCTCTATACAATACAATAGAAATACAGTGTACATACCAATGAAATCAAAATAGATAAATTAATAATGGAAAAAATGAACATATATACACCAAAAACAAATTACAATAGCAACAACACATTACACTTGCATATCACACAATTGAATTTTATTTTTGTCATACAGATAAATATTATTTATCCCCCCCCCCCCGCCCTCTTTTCGTGTAATAGAAAGTGCCCAATGATATATCAATCCCTCTCATCATCTACAAACACAAGTTTATTCTGTCATATCATCAAATAAAAAAAAACCACAAGCCGTCTAACAAGACCCCCCCCCCTCTTTTCACATTCGCAACAGTAGCAAGTGCGCGTTCACCCCCCCCCCCCTTTTTACAAAACAAAGTAAACTTTTCTATATGGAGTGAGTCAGTGAGTAACATATAGCTTTTATTACACTAAAATATAAATATCTGAAACATGAAATTAAAAGAATTGAAATTTCTTTCACAACTGTATCTATATGTACGCAATATAAACCCTATCTAATGTCTACGGCCATATCACGTTGAAAGCACCGGTTCTCGTCCGATCACCGAAGTTAAGCAACGTAGAGCTTGGTTAGTACTTGGATGGGTGACCGCCTGGGAATACCAGGTGTCGTAGACTTTTTCCTTTTTCTATTTCAAATAAAAATTCATCAATTTTTTTTTATCAAAAATAATTCTCATAATTCGCCCTGCGAATAAATTTTCCAATGATCTCCAAGTCGTCATGGTCTAAGGGAGACAAGTCCGTGAAAAACGTGCGGTGAAATTTACATGCATGCGGCAGACAAGAAATAAGCAAGTAAAATAAAACATAGCGAATCAATCGCATTACAAAAAACAATGAAACGATATTTTGCCCATGTATGAATTACCTATAATTAATGATTATATTGATTATCAAATATTATATGCTTAATTAATTACCTTATACAATACACATAACCATGTATCTCAATTTTGAAGAGGCGAAATAACGGTATATTAGGGTAGATAATTGTCAGCCCAAGCTCAGCAATCATGGCACCTGGCACAGCATTTGAGACAGATAATAACTTGTTTATTCAGGCGACTCGTGTCGCCTTATGAAATGAAACGAGTTTCTCAATTAGCAATGCCACTGTGCGCTATATAGTGGGGTGCGCGAAGAGCAAGGACATCACAAATCCTACACTGCAAATCGAAAACACTTACTGCATCTTCTAGTGCTATATCCTATATCAAGATGAAAGCTATCCAAAGTACCAGTCCCAGAAGAAAGACTATGGACAAGCGTTTTTCGTTGATGGACAGCGAACGTCGCTTTAAAAGAGCATGTGAGCAGATTGTCCAACTCAACTACAAGATGTCTGACCTACAGTCCCGATACAGTAGAGCCAAGGCAGAGAATCATCGTTCCTTCAGATACAGCCTTAGACTGAGACTGGCAGTTGTTGAGGGACTCAGAAACATGTACTACGACTACGCTCACAACAAAGCACAGACAGTAGCAGACCTAAGGCGTGAAATGTTTGGAGAAGATGTACAGATCATCTCCGACGACATGTCAGACTCCGGATCAGATGAGGAGTACTGAGCGGTTACTACAGATATAACTGCAAACGGCTCTTTTTAGAGCCATGAAATTTTTTCGAAAAGATGTCTCTATACAATACAATAGAAATACAGTGTACATACCAATGAAATCAAAATAGATAAATTAATAATGGAAAAAATGAACATATATACACCAAAAACAAATTACAATAGCAACAACACATTACACTTGCATATCACACAATTGAATTTTATTTTTGTCATACAGATAAATATTATTTATCCCCCCCCCCCCGCCCTCTTTTCGTGTAATAGAAAGTGCCCAATGATATATCAATCCCTCTCATCATCTACAAACACAAGTTTATTCTGTCATATCATCAAATAAAAAAAAACCACAAGCCGTCTAACAAGACCCCCCCCCCCTCTTTTCACATTCGCAACAGTAGCAAGTGCGCGTTCACCCCCCCCCCCCCTTTTTACAAAACAAAGTAAACTTTTCTATATGGAGTGAGTCAGTGAGTAACATATAGCTTTTATTACACTAAAATATAAATATCTGAAACATGAAATTAAAAGAATTGAAATTTCTTTCACAACTGTATCTATATGTACGCAATATAAACCCTATCTAATGTCTACGGCCATATCACGTTGAAAGCACCGGTTCTCGTCCGATCACCGAAGTTAAGCAACGTAGAGCTTGGTTAGTACTTGGATGGGTGACCGCCTGGGAATACCAGGTGTCGTAGACTTTTTCCTTTTTCTATTTCAAATAAAAATTCATCAATTTTTTTTTATCAAAAATAATTCTCATAATTCGCCCTGCGAATAAATTTTCCAATGATCTCCAAGTCGTCATGGTCTAAGGGAGACAAGTCCGTGAAAAACGTGCGGTGAAATTTACATGCATGCGGCAGACAAGAAATAAGCAAGTAAAATAAAACATAGCGAATCAATCGCATTACAAAAAACAATGAAACGATATTTTGCCCATGTATGAATTACCTATAATTAATGATTATATTGATTATCAAATATTATATGCTTAATTAATTACCTTATACAATACACATAACCATGTATCTCAATTTTGAAGAGGCGAAATAACGGTATATTAGGGTAGATAATTGTCAGCCCAAGCTCAGCAATCATGGCACCTGGCACAGCATTTGAGACAGATAATAACTTGTTTATTCAGGCGACTCGTGTCGCCTTATGAAATGAAACGAGTTTCTCAATTAGCAATGCCACTGTGCGCTATATAGTGGGGTGCGCGAAGAGCAAGGACATCACAAATCCTACACTGCAAATCGAAAACACTTACTGCATCTTCTAGTGCTATATCCTATATCAAGATGAAAGCTATCCAAAGTACCAGTCCCAGAAGAAAGACTATGGACAAGCGTTTTTCGTTGATGGACAGCGAACGTCGCTTTAAAAGAGCATGTGAGCAGATTGTCCAACTCAACTACAAGATGTCTGACCTACAGTCCCGATACAGTAGAGCCAAGGCAGAGAATCATCGTTCCTTCAGATACAGCCTTAGACTGAGACTGGCAGTTGTTGAGGGACTCAGAAACATGTACTACGACTACGCTCACAACAAAGCACAGACAGTAGCAGACCTAAGGCGTGAAATGTTTGGAGAAGATGTACAGATCATCTCCGACGACATGTCAGACTCCGGATCAGATGAGGAGTACTGAGCGGTTACTACAGATATAACTGCAAACGGCTCTTTTTAGAGCCATGAAATTTTTTCGAAAAGATGTCTCTATACAATACAATAGAAATACAGTGTACATACCAATGAAATCAAAATAGATAAATTAATAATGGAAAAAATGAACATATATACACCAAAAACAAATTACAATAGCAACAACACATTACACTTGCATATCACACAATTGAATTTTATTTTTGTCATACAGATAAATATTATTTATCCCCCCCCCCCCGCCCTCTTTTCGTGTAATAGAAAGTGCCCAATGATATATCAATCCCTCTCATCATCTACAAACACAAGTTTATTCTGTCATATCATCAAATAAAAAAAAACCACAAGCCGTCTAACAAGACCCCCCCCCCCCCTCTTTTCACATTCGCAACAGTAGCAAGTGCGCGTTCACCCCCCCCCCCCCTTTTTACAAAACAAAGTAAACTTTTCTATATGGAGTGAGTCAGTGAGTAACATATAGCTTTTATTACACTAAAATATAAATATCTGAAACATGAAATTAAAAGAATTGAAATTTCTTTCACAACTGTATCTATATGTACGCAATATAAACCCTATCTAATGTCTACGGCCATATCACGTTGAAAGCACCGGTTCTCGTCCGATCACCGAAGTTAAGCAACGTAGAGCTTGGTTAGTACTTGGATGGGTGACCGCCTGGGAATACCAGGTGTCGTAGACTTTTTCCTTTTTCTATTTCAAATAAAAATTCATCAATTTTTTTTTATCAAAAATAATTCTCATAATTCGCCCTGCGAATAAATTTTCCAATGATCTCCAAGTCGTCATGGTCTAAGGGAGACAAGTCCGTGAAAAACGTGCGGTGAAATTTACATGCATGCGGCAGACAAGAAATAAGCAAGTAAAATAAAACATAGCGAATCAATCGCATTACAAAAAACAATGAAACGATATTTTGCCCATGTATGAATTACCTATAATTAATGATTATATTGATTATCAAATATTATATGCTTAATTAATTACCTTATACAATACACATAACCATGTATCTCAATTTTGAAGAGGCGAAATAACGGTATATTAGGGTAGATAATTGTCAGCCCAAGCTCAGCAATCATGGCACCTGGCACAGCATTTGAGACAGATAATAACTTGTTTATTCAGGCGACTCGTGTCGCCTTATGAAATGAAACGAGTTTCTCAATTAGCAATGCCACTGTGCGCTATATAGTGGGGTGCGCGAAGAGCAAGGACATCACAAATCCTACACTGCAAATCGAAAACACTTACTGCATCTTCTAGTGCTATATCCTATATCAAGATGAAAGCTATCCAAAGTACCAGTCCCAGAAGAAAGACTATGGACAAGCGTTTTTCGTTGATGGACAGCGAACGTCGCTTTAAAAGAGCATGTGAGCAGATTGTCCAACTCAACTACAAGATGTCTGACCTACAGTCCCGATACAGTAGAGCCAAGGCAGAGAATCATCGTTCCTTCAGATACAGCCTTAGACTGAGACTGGCAGTTGTTGAGGGACTCAGAAACATGTACTACGACTACGCTCACAACAAAGCACAGACAGTAGCAGACCTAAGGCGTGAAATGTTTGGAGAAGATGTACAGATCATCTCCGACGACATGTCAGACTCCGGATCAGATGAGGAGTACTGAGCGGTTACTACAGATATAACTGCAAACGGCTCTTTTTAGAGCCATGAAATTTTTTCGAAAAGATGTCTCTATACAATACAATAGAAATACAGTGTACATACCAATGAAATCAAAATAGATAAATTAATAATGGAAAAAATGAACATATATACACCAAAAACAAATTACAATAGCAACAACACATTACACTTGCATATCACACAATTGAATTTTATTTTTGTCATACAGATAAATATTATTTATCCCCCCCCCCCCCCGCCCTCTTTTCGTGTAATAGAAAGTGCCCAATGATATATCAATCCCTCTCATCATCTACAAACACAAGTTTATTCTGTCATATCATCAAATAAAAAAAAACCACAAGCCGTCTAACAAGACCCCCCCCCCCTCTTTTCACATTCGCAACAGTAGCAAGTGCGCGTTCACCCCCCCCCTTTTTACAAAACAAAGTAAACTTTTCTATATGGAGTGAGTCAGTGAGTAACATATAGCTTTTATTACACTAAAATATAAATATCTGAAACATGAAATTAAAAGAATTGAAATTTCTTTCACAACTGTATCTATATGTACGCAATATAAACCCTATCTAATGTCTACGGCCATATCACGTTGAAAGCACCGGTTCTCGTCCGATCACCGAAGTTAAGCAACGTAGAGCTTGGTTAGTACTTGGATGGGTGACCGCCTGGGAATACCAGGTGTCGTAGACTTTTTCCTTTTTCTATTTCAAATAAAAATTCATCAATTTTTTTTTTATCAAAAATAATTCTCATAATTCGCCCTGCGAATAAATTTTCCAATGATCTCCAAGTCGTCATGGTCTAAGGGAGACAAGTCCGTGAAAAACGTGCGGTGAAATTTACATGCATGCGGCAGACAAGAAATAAGCAAGTAAAATAAAACATAGCGAATCAATCGCATTACAAAAAACAATGAAACGATATTTTGCCCATGTATGAATTACCTATAATTAATGATTATATTGATTATCAAATATTATATGCTTAATTAATTACCTTATACAATACACATAACCATGTATCTCAATTTTGAAGAGGCGAAATAACGGTATATTAGGGTAGATAATTGTCAGCCCAAGCTCAGCAATCATGGCACCTGGCACAGCATTTGAGACAGATAATAACTTGTTTATTCAGGCGACTCGTGTCGCCTTATGAAATGAAACGAGTTTCTCAATTAGCAATGCCACTGTGCGCTATATAGTGGGGTGCGCGAAGAGCAAGGACATCACAAATCCTACACTGCAAATCGAAAACACTTACTGCATCTTCTAGTGCTATATCCTATATCAAGATGAAAGCTATCCAAAGTACCAGTCCCAGAAGAAAGACTATGGACAAGCGTTTTTCGTTGATGGACAGCGAACGTCGCTTTAAAAGAGCATGTGAGCAGATTGTCCAACTCAACTACAAGATGTCTGACCTACAGTCCCGATACAGTAGAGCCAAGGCAGAGAATCATCGTTCCTTCAGATACAGCCTTAGACTGAGACTGGCAGTTGTTGAGGGACTCAGAAACATGTACTACGACTACGCTCACAACAAAGCACAGACAGTAGCAGACCTAAGGCGTGAAATGTTTGGAGAAGATGTACAGATCATCTCCGACGACATGTCAGACTCCGGATCAGATGAGGAGTACTGAGCGGTTACTACAGATATAACTGCAAACGGCTCTTTTTAGAGCCATGAAATTTTTTCGAAAAGATGTCTCTATACAATACAATAGAAATACAGTGTACATACCAATGAAATCAAAATAGATAAATTAATAATGGAAAAAATGAACATATATACACCAAAAACAAATTACAATAGCAACAACACATTACACTTGCATATCACACAATTGAATTTTATTTTTGTCATACAGATAAATATTATTTATCCCCCCCCCCCGCCCTCTTTTCGTGTAATAGAAAGTGCCCAATGATATATCAATCCCTCTCATCATCTACAAACACAAGTTTATTCTGTCATATCATCAAATAAAAAAAAACCACAAGCCGTCTAACAAGACCCCCCCCCCCTGTTTTCACATTCGCAACAGTAGCAAGTGCGCGTTCACCCCCCCCCCCCCTTTTTACAAAACAAAGTAAACTTTTCTATATGGAGTGAGTCAGTGAGTAACATATAGCTTTTATTACACTAAAATATAAATATCTGAAACATGAAATTAAAAGAATTGAAATTTCTTTCACAACTGTATCTATATGTACGCAATATAAACCCTATCTAATGTCTACGGCCATATCACGTTGAAAGCACCGGTTCTCGTCCGATCACCGAAGTTAAGCAACGTAGAGCTTGGTTAGTACTTGGATGGGTGACCGCCTGGGAATACCAGGTGTCGTAGACTTTTTCTATTTCAAATAAAAATTCATCAATTTTTTTTTATCAAAAATAATTCTCATAATTCGCCCTGCGAATAAATTTTCCAATGATCTCCAAGTCGTCATGGTCTAAGGGAGACAAGTCCGTGAAAAACGTGCGGTGAAATTTACATGCATGCGGCAGACAAGAAATAAGCAAGTAAAATAAAACATAGCGAATCAATCGCATTACAAAAAACAATGAAACGATATTTTGCCCATGTATGAATTACCTATAATTAATGATTATATTGATTATCAAATATTATATGCTTAATTAATTACCTTATACAATACACATAACCATGTATCTCAATTTTGAAGAGGCGAAATAACGGTATATTAGGGTAGATAATTGTCAGCCCAAGCTCAGCAATCATGGCACCTGGCACAGCATTTGAGACAGATAATAACTTGTTTATTCAGGCGACTCGTGTCGCCTTATGAAATGAAACGAGTTTCTCAATTAGCAATGCCACTGTGCGCTATATAGTGGGGTGCGCGAAGAGCAAGGACATCACAAATCCTACACTGCAAATCGAAAACACTTACTGCATCTTCTAGTGCTATATCCTATATCAAGATGAAAGCTATCCAAAGTACCAGTCCCAGAAGAAAGACTATGGACAAGCGTTTTTCGTTGATGGACAGCGAACGTCGCTTTAAAAGAGCATGTGAGCAGATTGTCCAACTCAACTACAAGATGTCTGACCTACAGTCCCGATACAGTAGAGCCAAGGCAGAGAATCATCGTTCCTTCAGATACAGCCTTAGACTGAGACTGGCAGTTGTTGAGGGACTCAGAAACATGTACTACGACTACGCTCACAACAAAGCACAGACAGTAGCAGACCTAAGGCGTGAAATGTTTGGAGAAGATGTACAGATCATCTCCGACGACATGTCAGACTCCGGATCAGATGAGGAGTACTGAGCGGTTACTACAGATATAACTGCAAACGGCTCTTTTTAGAGCCATGAAATTTTTTCGAAAAGATGTCTCTATACAATACAATAGAAATACAGTGTACATACCAATGAAATCAAAATAGATAAATTAATAATGGAAAAAATGAACATATATACACCAAAAACAAATTACAATAGCAACAACACATTACACTTGCATATCACACAATTGAATTTTATTTTTGTCATACAGATAAATATTATTTATCCCCCCCCCCGCCCTCTTTTCGTGTAATAGAAAGTGCCCAATGATATATCAATCCCTCTCATCATCTACAAACACAAGTTTATTCTGTCATATCATCAAATAAAAAAAAACCACAAGCCGTCTAACAAGACCCCCCCCCCTCTTTTCACATTCGCAACAGTAGCAAGTGCGCGTTCACCCCCCCCCCCCTTTTTACAAAACAAAGTAAACTTTTCTATATGGAGTGAGTCAGTGAGTAACATATAGCTTTTATTACACTAAAATATAAATATCTGAAACATGAAATTAAAAGAATTGAAATTTCTTTCACAACTGTATCTATATGTACGCAATATAAACCCTATCTAATGTCTACGGCCATATCACGTTGAAAGCACCGGTTCTCGTCCGATCACCGAAGTTAAGCAACGTAGAGCTTGGTTAGTACTTGGATGGGTGACCGCCTGGGAATACCAGGTGTCGTAGACTTTTTCCTTTTTCTATTTCAAATAAAAATTCATCAATTTTTTTTTATCAAAAATAATTCTCATAATTCGCCCTGCGAATAAATTTTCCAATGATCTCCAAGTCGTCATGGTCTAAGGGAGACAAGTCCGTGAAAAACGTGCGGTGAAATTTACATGCATGCGGCAGACAAGAAATAAGCAAGTAAAATAAAACATAGCGAATCAATCGCATTACAAAAAACAATGAAACGATATTTTGCCCATGTATGAATTACCTATAATTAATGATTATATTGATTATCAAATATTATATGCTTAATTAATTACCTTATACAATACACATAACCATGTATCTCAATTTTGAAGAGGCGAAATAACGGTATATTAGGGTAGATAATTGTCAGCCCAAGCTCAGCAATCATGGCACCTGGCACAGCATTTGAGACAGATAATAACTTGTTTATTCAGGCGACTCGTGTCGCCTTATGAAATGAAACGAGTTTCTCAATTAGCAATGCCACTGTGCGCTATATAGTGGGGTGCGCGAAGAGCAAGGACATCACAAATCCTACACTGCAAATCGAAAACACTTACTGCATCTTCTAGTGCTATATCCTATATCAAGATGAAAGCTATCCAAAGTACCAGTCCCAGAAGAAAGACTATGGACAAGCGTTTTTCGTTGATGGACAGCGAACGTCGCTTTAAAAGAGCATGTGAGCAGATTGTCCAACTCAACTACAAGATGTCTGACCTACAGTCCCGATACAGTAGAGCCAAGGCAGAGAATCATCGTTCCTTCAGATACAGCCTTAGACTGAGACTGGCAGTTGTTGAGGGACTCAGAAACATGTACTACGACTACGCTCACAACAAAGCACAGACAGTAGCAGACCTAAGGCGTGAAATGTTTGGAGAAGATGTACAGATCATCCCCGACGACATGTCAGACTCCGGATCAGATGAGGAGTACTGAGCGGTTACTACAGATATAACTGCAAACGGCTCTTTTTAGAGCCATGAAATTTTTTCGAAAAGATGTCTCTATACAATACAATAGAAATACAGTGTACATACCAATGAAATCAAAATAGATAAATTAATAATGGAAAAAATGAACATATATACACCAAAAACAAATTACAATAGCAACAACACATTACACTTGCATATCACACAATTGAATTTTATTTTTGTCATACAGATAAATATTATTTATCCCCCCCCCCCCGCCCTCTTTTCGTGTAATAGAAAGTGCCCAATGATATATCAATCCCTCTCATCATCTACAAACACAAGTTTATTCTGTCATATCATCAAATAAAAAAAAACCACAAGCCGTCTAACAAGACCCCCCCCCCCCTCTTTTCACATTCGCAACAGTAGCAAGTGCGCGTTCACCCCCCCCCCCCCCCCCCTTTTTACAAAACAAAGTAAACTTTTCTATATGGAGTGAGTCAGTGAGTAACATATAGCTTTTATTACACTAAAATATAAATATCTGAAACATGAAATTAAAAGAATTGAAATTTCTTTCACAACTGTATCTATATGTACGCAATATAAACCCTATCTAATGTCTACGGCCATATCACGTTGAAAGCACCGGTTCTCGTCCGATCACCGAAGTTAAGCAACGTAGAGCTTGGTTAGTACTTGGATGGGTGACCGCCTGGGAATACCAGGTGTCGTAGACTTTTTCCTTTTTCTATTTCAAATAAAAATTCATCAATTTTTTTTTATCAAAAATAATTCTCATAATTCGCCCTGCGAATAAATTTTCCAATGATCTCCAAGTCGTCATGGTCTAAGGGAGACAAGTCCGTGAAAAACGTGCGGTGAAATTTACATGCATGCGGCAGACAAGAAATAAGCAAGTAAAATAAAACATAGCGAATCAATCGCATTACAAAAAACAATGAAACGATATTTTGCCCATGTATGAATTACCTATAATTAATGATTATATTGATTATCAAATATTATATGCTTAATTAATTACCTTATACAATACACATAACCATGTATCTCAATTTTGAAGAGGCGAAATAACGGTATATTAGGGTAGATAATTGTCAGCCCAAGCTCAGCAATCATGGCACCTGGCACAGCATTTGAGACAGATAATAACTTGTTTATTCAGGCGACTCGTGTCGCCTTATGAAATGAAACGAGTTTCTCAATTAGCAATGCCACTGTGCGCTATATAGTGGGGTGCGCGAAGAGCAAGGACATCACAAATCCTACACTGCAAATCGAAAACACTTACTGCATCTTCTAGTGCTATATCCTATATCAAGATGAAAGCTATCCAAAGTACCAGTCCCAGAAGAAAGACTATGGACAAGCGTTTTTCGTTGATGGACAGCGAACGTCGCTTTAAAAGAGCATGTGAGCAGATTGTCCAACTCAACTACAAGATGTCTGACCTACAGTCCCGATACAGTAGAGCCAAGGCAGAGAATCATCGTTCCTTCAGATACAGCCTTAGACTGAGACTGGCAGTTGTTGAGGGACTCAGAAACATGTACTACGACTACGCTCACAACAAAGCACAGACAGTAGCAGACCTAAGGCGTGAAATGTTTGGAGAAGATGTACAGATCATCTCCGACGACATGTCAGACTCCGGATCAGATGAGGAGTACTGAGCGGTTACTACAGATATAACTGCAAACGGCTCTTTTTAGAGCCATGAAATTTTTTCGAAAAGATGTCTCTATACAATACAATAGAAATACAGTGTACATACCAATGAAATCAAAATAGATAAATTAATAATGGAAAAAATGAACATATATACACCAAAAACAAATTACAATAGCAACAACACATTACACTTGCATATCACACAATTTAATTTTATTTTTGTCATACAGATAAATATTATTTATCCCCCCCCCCCCCGCCCTCTTTTCGTGTAATAGAAAGTGCCCAATGATATATCAATCCCTCTCATCATCTACAAACACAAGTTTATTCTGTCATATCATCAAATAAAAAAAAACCACAAGCCGTCTAACAAGACCCCCCCCCCTCTTTTCACATTCGCAACAGTAGCAAGTGCGCGTTCACCCCCCCCCCCCCCCCCCTTTTTACAAAACAAAGTAAACTTTTCTATATGGAGTGAGTCAGTGAGTAACATATAGCTTTTATTACACTAAAATATAAATATCTGAAACATGAAATTAAAAGAATTGAAATTTCTTTCACAACTGTATCTATATGTACGCAATATAAACCCTATCTAATGTCTACGGCCATATCACGTTGAAAGCACCGGTTCTCGTCCGATCACCGAAGTTAAGCAACGTAGAGCTTGGTTAGTACTTGGATGGGTGACCGCCTGGGAATACCAGGTGTCGTAGACTTTTTCCTTTTTCTATTTCAAATAAAAATTCATCAATTTGTTTTTATCAAAAATAATTCTCATAATTCGCCCTGCGAATAAATTTTCCAATGATCTCCAAGTCGTCATGGTCTAAGGGAGACAAGTCCGTGAAAAACGTGCGGTGAAATTTACATGCATGCGGCAGACAAGAAATAAGCAAGTAAAATAAAACATAGCGAATCAATCGCATTACAAAAAACAATGAAACGATATTTTGCCCATGTATGAATTACCTATAATTAATGATTATATTGATTATCAAATATTATATGCTTAATTAATTACCTTATACAATACACATAACCATGTATCTCAATTTTGAAGAGGCGAAATAACGGTATATTAGGGTAGATAATTGTCAGCCCAAGCTCAGCAATCATGGCACCTGGCACAGCATTTGAGACAGATAATAACTTGTTTATTCAGGCGACTCGTGTCGCCTTATGAAATGAAACGAGTTTCTCAATTAGCAATGCCACTGTGCGCTATATAGTGGGGTGCGCGAAGAGCAAGGACATCACAAATCCTACACTGCAAATCGAAAACACTTACTGCATCTTCTAGTGCTATATCCTATATCAAGATGAAAGCTATCCAAAGTACCAGTCCCAGAAGAAAGACTATGGACAAGCGTTTTTCGTTGATGGACAGCGAACGTCGCTTTAAAAGAGCATGTGAGCAGATTGTCCAACTCAACTACAAGATGTCTGACCTACAGTCCCGATACAGTAGAGCCAAGGCAGAGAATCATCGTTCCTTCAGATACAGCCTTAGACTGAGACTGGCAGTTGTTGAGGGACTCAGAAACATGTACTACGACTACGCTCACAACAAAGCACAGACAGTAGCAGACCTAAGGCGTGAAATGTTTGGAGAAGATGTACAGATCATCTCCGACGACATGTCAGACTCCGGATCAGATGAGGAGTACTGAGCGGTTACTACAGATATAACTGCAAACGGCTCTTTTTAGAGCCATGAAATTTTTTCGAAAAGATGTCTCTATACAATACAATAGAAATACAGTGTACATACCAATGAAATCAAAATAGATAAATTAATAATGGAAAAAATGAACATATATACACCAAAAACAAATTACAATAGCAACAACACATTACACTTGCATATCACACAATTGAATTTTATTTTTGTCATACAGATAAATATTATTTATCCCCCCCCCCGCCCTCTTTTCGTGTAATAGAAAGTGCCCAATGATATATCAATCCCTCTCATCATCTACAAACACAAGTTTATTCTGTCATATCATCAAATAAAAAAAAAACACAAGCCGTCTAACAAGACCCCCCCCCCTCTTTTCACATTCGCAACAGTAGCAAGTGCGCGTTCACCCCTCCCCCCCCCCCGTTTTTACAAAACAAAGTAAACTTTTCTATGGAGTGAGTCAGTGAGTAACATATAGCTTTTATTACACTAAAATATAAATATCTGAAACATGAAATTAAAAGAATTGAAATTTCTTTCACAACTGTATCTATATGTACGCAATATAAACCCTATCTAATGTCTACGGCCATATCACGTTGAAAGCACCGGTTCTCGTCCGATCACCGAAGTTAAGCAACGTAGAGCTTGGTTAGTACTTGGATGGGTGACCGCCTGGGAATACCAGGTGTCGTAGACTTTTTCCTTTTTCTATTTCAAATAAAAATTCATCAATTTTTTTTTATCAAAAATAATTCTCATAATTCGCCCTGCGAATAAATTTTCCAATGATCTCCAAGTCGTCATGGTCTAAGGGAGACAAGTCCGTGAAAAACGTGCGGTGAAATTTACATGCATGCGGCAGACAAGAAATAAGCAAGTAAAATAAAACATAGCGAATCAATCGCATTACAAAAAACAATGAAACGATATTTTGCCCATGTATGAATTACCTATAATTAATGATTATATTGATTATCAAATATTATATGCTTAATTAATTACCTTATACAATACACATAACCATGTATCTCAATTTTGAAGAGGCGAAATAACGGTATATTAGGGTAGATAATTGTCAGCCCAAGCTCAGCAATCATGGCACCTGGCACAGCATTTGAGACAGATAATAACTTGTTTATTCAGGCGACTCGTGTCGCCTTATGAAATGAAACGAGTTTCTCAATTAGCAATGCCACTGTGCGCTATATAGTGGGGTGCGCGAAGAGCAAGGACATCACAAATCCTACACTGCAAATCGAAAACACTTACTGCATCTTCTAGTGCTATATCCTATATCAAGATGAAAGCTATCCAAAGTACCAGTCCCAGAAGAAAGACTATGGACAAGCGTTTTTCGTTGATGGACAGCGAACGTCGCTTTAAAAGAGCATGTGAGCAGATTGTCCAACTCAACTACAAGATGTCTGACCTACAGTCCCGATACAGTAGAGCCAAGGCAGAGAATCATCGTTCCTTCAGATACAGCCTTAGACTGAGACTGGCAGTTGTTGAGGGACTCAGAAACATGTACTACGACTACGCTCACAACAAAGCACAGACAGTAGCAGACCTAAGGCGTGAAATGTTTGGAGAAGATGTACAGATCATCTCCGACGACATGTCAGACTCCGGATCACTGAGCGGTTACTACAGATATAACTGCAAACGGCTCTTTTTAGAGCCATGAAATTTTTTCGAAAAGATGTCTCTATACAATACAATAGAAATACAGTGTACATACCAATGAAATCAAAATAGATAAATTAATAATGGAAAAAATGAACATATATACACCAAAAACAAATTACAATAGCAACAACACATTACACTTGCATATCACACAATTGAATTTTATTTTTGTCATACAGATAAATATTATTTATCCCCCCCCCCCCGCCCTCTTTTCGTGTAATAGAAAGTGCCCAATGATATATCAATCCCTCTCATCATCTACAAACACAAGTTTATTCTGTCATATCATCAAATAAAAAAAAACCACAAGCCGTCTAACAAGACCCCCCCCCTGTTTTCACATTCGCAACAGTAGCAAGTGCGCGTTCACCCCCCCCCCCCCCCTTTTTACAAAACAAAGTAAACTTTTCTATATGGAGTGAGTCAGTGAGTAACATATAGCTTTTATTACACTAAAATATAAATATCTGAAACATGAAATTAAAAGAATTGAAATTTCTTTCACAACTGTATCTATATGTACGCAATATAAACCCTATCTAATGTCTACGGCCATATCACGTTGAAAGCACCGGTTCTCGTCCGATCACCGAAGTTAAGCAACGTAGAGCTTGGTTAGTACTTGGATGGGTGACCGCCTGGGAATACCAGGTGTCGTAGACTTTTTCCTTTTTCTATTTCAAATAAAAATTCATCAATTTTTTTTTATCAAAAATAATTCTCATAATTCGCCCTGCGAATAAATTTTCCAATGATCTCCAAGTCGTCATGGTCTAAGGGAGACAAGTCCGTGAAAAACGTGCGGTGAAATTTACATGCATGCGGCAGACAAGAAATAAGCAAGTAAAATAAAACATAGCGAATCAATCGCATTACAAAAAACAATGAAACGATATTTTGCCCATGTATGAATTACCTATAATTAATGATTATATTGATTATCAAATATTATATGCTTAATTAATTACCTTATACAATACACATAACCATGTATCTCAATTTTGAAGAGGCGAAATAACGGTATATTAGGGTAGATAATTGTCAGCCCAAGCTCAGCAATCATGGCACCTGGCACAGCATTTGAGACAGATAATAACTTGTTTATTCAGGCGACTCGTGTCGCCTTATGAAATGAAACGAGTTTCTCAATTAGCAATGCCACTGTGCGCTATATAGTGGGGTGCGCGAAGAGCAAGGACATCACAAATCCTACACTGCAAATCGAAAACACTTACTGCATCTTCTAGTGCTATATCCTATATCAAGATGAAAGCTATCCAAAGTACCAGTCCCAGAAGAAAGACTATGGACAAGCGTTTTTCGTTGATGGACAGCGAACGTCGCTTTAAAAGAGCATGTGAGCAGATTGTCCAACTCAACTACAAGATGTCTGACCTACAGTCCCGATACAGTAGAGCCAAGGCAGAGAATCATCGTTCCTTCAGATACAGCCTTAGACTGAGACTGGCAGTTGTTGAGGGACTCAGAAACATGTACTACGACTACGCTCACAACAAAGCACAGACAGTAGCAGACCTAAGGCGTGAAATGTTTGGAGAAGATGTACAGATCATCTCCGACGACATGTCAGACTCCGGATCAGATGAGGAGTACTGAGCGGTTACTACAGATATAACTGCAAACGGCTCTTTTTAGAGCCATGAAATTTTTTCGAAAAGATGTCTCTATACAATACAATAGAAATACAGTGTACATACCAATGAAATCAAAATAGATAAATTAATAATGGAAAAAATGAACATATATACACCAAAAACAAATTACAATAGCAACAACACATTACACTTGCATATCACACAATTGAATTTTATTTTTGTCATACAGATAAATATTATTTATCCCCCCCCCCCGCCCTCTTTTCGTGTAATAGAAAGTGCCCAATGATATATCAATCCCTCTCATCATCTACAAACACAAGTTTATTCTGTCATATCATCAAATAAAAAAAAACCACAAGCCGTCTAACAAGACCCCCCCCCCCCTGTTTTCACATTCGCAACAGTAGCAAGTGCGCGTTCACCCCCCCCCCTTTTTACAAAACAAAGTAAACTTTTCTATATGGAGTGAGTCAGTGAGTAACATATAGCTTTTATTACACTAAAATATAAATATCTGAAACATGAAATTAAAAGAATTGAAATTTCTTTCACAACTGTATCTATATGTACGCAATATAAACCCTATCTAATGTCTACGGCCATATCACGTTGAAAGCACCGGTTCTCGTCCGATCACCGAAGTTAAGCAACGTAGAGCTTGGTTAGTACTTGGATGGGTGACCGCCTGGGAATACCAGGTGTCGTAGACTTTTTCCTTTTTCTATTTCAAATAAAAATTCATCAATTTTTTTTTATCAAAAATAATTCTCATAATTCGCCCTGCGAATAAATTTTCCAATGATCTCCAAGTCGTCATGGTCTAAGGGAGACAAGTCCGTGAAAAACGTGCGGTGAAATTTACATGCATGCGGCAGACAAGAAATAAGCAAGTAAAATAAAACATAGCGAATCAATCGCATTACAAAAAACAATGAAACGATATTTTGCCCATGTATGAATTACCTATAATTAATGATTATATTGATTATCAAATATTATATGCTTAATTAATTACCTTATACAATACACATAACCATGTATCTCAATTTTGAAGAGGCGAAATAACGGTATATTAGGGTAGATAATTGTCAGCCCAAGCTCAGCAATCATGGCACCTGGCACAGCATTTGAGACAGATAATAACTTGTTTATTCAGGCGACTCGTGTCGCCTTATGAAATGAAACGAGTTTCTCAATTAGCAATGCCACTGTGCGCTATATAGTGGGGTGCGCGAAGAGCAAGGACATCACAAATCCTACACTGCAAATCGAAAACACTTACTGCATCTTCTAGTGCTATATCCTATATCAAGATGAAAGCTATCCAAAGTACCAGTCCCAGAAGAAAGACTATGGACAAGCGTTTTTCGTTGATGGACAGCGAACGTCGCTTTAAAAGAGCATGTGAGCAGATTGTCCAACTCAACTACAAGATGTCTGACCTACAGTCCCGATACAGTAGAGCCAAGGCAGAGAATCATCGTTCCTTCAGATACAGCCTTAGACTGAGACTGGCAGTTGTTGAGGGACTCAGAAACATGTACTACGACTACGCTCACAACAAAGCACAGACAGTAGCAGACCTAAGGCGTGAAATGTTTGGAGAAGATGTACAGATCATCTCCGACGACATGTCAGACTCCGGATCAGATGAGGAGTACTGAGCGGTTACTACAGATATAACTGCAAACGGCTCTTTTTAGAGCCATGAAATTTTTTCGAAAAGATGTCTCTATACAATACAATAGAAATACAGTGTACATACCAATGAAATCAAAATAGATAAATTAATAATGGAAAAAATGAACATATATACACCAAAAACAAATTACAATAGCAACAACACATTACACTTGCATATCACACAATTTAATTTTATTTTTGTCATACAGATAAATATTATTTATCCCCCCCCCCCGCCCTCTTTTCGTGTAATAGAAAGTGCCCAATGATATATCAATCCCTCTCATCATCTACAAACACAAGTTTATTCTGTCATATCATCAAATAAAAAAAAACCACAAGCCGTCTAACAAGACCCCCCCCCCCCCTGTTTTCACATTCGCAACAGTAGCAAGTGCGCGTTCACCCCCCCCCCCCCTTTTTACAAAACAAAGTAAACTTTTCTATATGGAGTGAGTCAGTGAGTAACATATAGCTTTTATTACACTAAAATATAAATATCTGAAACATGAAATTAAAAGAATTGAAATTTCTTTCACAACTGTATCTATATGTACGCAGTATAAACCCTATCTAATGTCTACGGCCATATCACGTTGAAAGCACCGGTTCTCGTCCGATCACCGAAGTTAAGCAACGTAGAGCTTGGTTAGTACTTGGATGGGTGACCGCCTGGGAATACCAGGTGTCGTAGACTTTTTCCTTTTTCTATTTCAAATAAAAATTCATCAATTTTTTTTTATCAAAAATAATTCTCATAATTCGCCCTGCGAATAAATTTTCCAATGATCTCCAAGTCGTCATGGTCTAAGGGAGACAAGTCCGTGAAAAACGTGCGGTGAAATTTACATGCATGCGGCAGACAAGAAATAAGCAAGTAAAATAAAACATAGCGAATCAATCACATTACAAAAAACAATGAAACGATATTTTGCCCATGTATGAATTACCTATAATTAATGATTATATTGATTATCAAATATTATATGCTTAATTAATTACCTTATACAATACACATAACCATGTATCTCAATTTTGAAGAGGCGAAATAACGGTATATTAGGGTAGATAATTGTCAGCCCAAGCTCAGCAATCATGGCACCTGGCACAGCATTTGAGACAGATAATAACTTGTTTATTCAGGCGACTCGTGTCGCCTTATGAAATGAAACGAGTTTCTCAATTAGCAATGCCACTGTGCGCTATATAGTGGGGTGCGCGAAGAGCAAGGACATCACAAATCCTACACTGCAAATCGAAAACACTTACTGCATCTTCTAGTGCTATATCCTATATCAAGATGAAAGCTATCCAAAGTACCAGTCCCAGAAGAAAGACTATGGACAAGCGTTTTTCGTTGATGGACAGCGAACGTCGCTTTAAAAGAGCATGTGAGGCAGATTTTTAGAGCGTGTATTATCTCTTTTCTAGAGTGTTAAATGTATAAGTTAGATGTGTTTGACATCGGGAAGCCTATCTAAATCCGCTGTTTACAAGGACATACACTAAACAGATCATTACGATCTTTTAGATTTAAATTAAGGGAATGTTGAATTTATTGAAAAGTGCTGCTACTTTGATGAAATCTATAGAATGAATTAATACGTGAAATATTAAGCAAAGTCATATAAATTCCAGCCGGAGCTCATTTCTATATTTATTCCAATAAAAGATGAACTCTATACAAAGCAGCAGCACTTTTTAGAATCTATCAATAAAGTACAATTCAAATAAGAGTATGCCCTTGTAATATTGAAATTTGTTTATGACCTCCATTTGGGAGAATTATCAACACATGTCACGTGACTATCTATTCAGGGGACCACACTAAGTGTAATTCAAAGTAGCATTTACTATACTGTTTCATTTAATATCACTTTTATATCATGATAAAATAACTTTACATAAATATTTGCGTGGACCCTGAGGTCAACGCAGAAAATACAAAGCGAGGTTAAACCGGATGTTATGGGGAAAATTCAGCCTGCGCATGAGGTAGTCTGGTTCCTGTGCGTAATGGTTAGCACAGGGAACCAGGCTAGTGCACATGTTTATCTGAATGGGGATTGGAATTCCATGCCATATGCACACCTAAGTTCAAAGGCGCTGTAATTGTAAAGTTGTCGGTAAACAGTACAGAAACAAAGAAATGATCGGAATGTGATATGAACTGTCAGTATTATGAAATAAGTTAATGTTATGCCGAAACTACAACAGGCATCAAATAGCATAATTTGCAATGTTTTGTTGTTTTCTGTATTCACATGTAGCTTAACTTTACTTTCACAGTAGGCGAGGCTAAAGTACTTTCCGATTAACATTTTTTAAGCATTTAAGTATGATTTAATAATTATGTTACTGTATATAATAGATGACTGAATAATTATGTCACTGTATGAACGTTAAAATCTCAAGAAAAATGCATCAAAATATGAAATTAATATACACAAAGCTGTCACTGCATAGTTAACAAAGTAGTGCGAAGCGTAATGTGTGTGCAAATAGTAGAATTCGCCGAATGTCTGATACTATGCATAGAATCTTCTTTAATATACTAGATCATAATTATTTTAGAAGTATGACCCCTTTAAACTCTGAGAAAAAAAGTCAGGGCTATACATATACAACGTACAAGTTAAAAGCAGGGGTTAGAGTCGATGAAATCTCGGATAACCTTTAGACTTTCACGTTTTCATTAGAAAAACATGCATATGGTCCACGTATTGCAGTCCTATTTTAAAGGACAGAAATTGTTTGTATGAGAGATGCATCATTTAATGAACGCTTTAATCCGCTGACATTTTCGTAAGCCTTAACAGTGCTGCGTGAAGACCTGACCAACGCAGAGGCTTTTCAGCTAATCGCATGCAAGTTTGGACGCCGCCTTGGCCGAAAACAAGAAATTGATTTGAAGGAATTTGAAGTCAAAACCTCTGCTAATCAAGGAAAGAGAAATCTGTTGACTTTTAACTTGAATACCAGGTACAATATTCTTACAGACATTCAAACTGATTTAAAAAAAAAATTAAGAAACATCGATTTCGGCGATATCGCCATCGTTTCAAATGTAATTAAGAACTCTGTACTTTGCATTAAAGAACAGGAAAAGTTATTAGCATTACAGACAAATATGCATGGGACGTGCCAAAGAATTCAAAGACGATCCAATTACAGAGAATTCTGAAGAATGCCAGAGGCTCAGACAGGCAGAGGCTAGGGCTAAACGGATACGTTTTGACAACCAAGACTTGTTCCTTACCCAAGGTACCAGTTCAACGTTGCAGGCTGGAACAACGGAGCGTACAGAATTCAACTGGACCAGTGCATCTACTGAAACAGTTTTGGACATTGGAGCATCAACTGTCCGCTCAAAAAAAAAGTCAGGCCCCCGCCGCCACCAACATAGTTGAGTTCAAAACTCTGCCTCAACTCTGAGAAAATACTCAAATTCATTTTCTCAGCCTCAAATCACCGCCACCAAATATTTCAATAAGAAATTTGAGATTAAACTGAAACAAGTACAAAGAAAGGTAAGGTTGACATTAGATATTGTTTTCCTTTATAACTGTGAAAACTAAATACTGTTACTGGTACATCATACACAAATTCAGAGTATCGCCGATGGATCTCCAGGTCAACTCTTTCACCTGGCCATGCTTCCCTTTACTACCCGAACCATTCATTTTGCCGAAAAGTGTTTCCTCATACCCTATAACTTCTTCTATTAGAAGTATCTTCTCTTCTGGGGTCCAATTGGTGCCCCTTTCTTTTATCTTTTGACGTTTGAATTTCCACAAGCTCCATCATTTTAGTAATAAACAAAGCAGACGATAATATTCATTTAATACGTAACAATCACAATACGCTGTATATTTTGTTTAAATTTGCATTTCACAAAACCGCTTAAATCAACGAAAAAAAATCAGCTGAGTATGTACTCAGTATAGTTCAGAACGTAAAATTTGTACTCAACTTAGTACATACTCAATGTAGTTGGTGGCGGCGATTTGAGAAATTTCTCAGTTGTGGTCGTTCTCAACACTTGAGTTGAGAATTGAGGCTGAGTACGTAAAGTGTTTGGTGGCGGCGTGGTTAGACCATTGGAAAACCAACATCCACCTAGACCAGCAAATCGGGAGATAGTCAGAGAACATAAACTTGACATAAACGTGAATTTGTAGATATTGTAGATATTAGAAATATAGAAAATGTTAAAAGGAAATTTAGCAAAAAAATTGTCATTCTGGATAGAAAAATTGTGCGCTGAACAATATATTATTGATACTATTCTGTTTATTTATTGTATTCATTTTGGAGTTTTTTCCAGATTTTGTTTATCTCCAAAACAACAAGTCTTCTCTTGACAGCGAAGATTTTGTAGACTATGAAATTGAGAGTTTATTGGATAAAAAAATTATAATTAAATGCAATAAGGTGCCTTCAATCATCAATCTTCTTTCCGTTGCTACAAATTCTCATGGCAAGAAAAGACTTATTTTAGATCTTAGGCATGTGAACAAATGTGTTTTCAATAACAAATTCAAGTTAGAAGACTTTCATTCCACCATAAAATACTGTAATGAAAATGATTTTATGTTCAAGTTTGATCTCAAGAGTGACTATCATGATTTGGATATTAATCCTTCTAACTTTCAGAACCTTTGTTTTTGTTGGAAAAATGTATATTACTCTTTTACAGTTCTTCCGTGTGGCCTGAGTTCAGCTCCGTTTATTTTTACGCAGTTGTTTAAGCCATTGATCAAATATTGGAGATCGCAGGGTAAAAAAATAGTTATTTATCTTGATGACGGTTTATGATTGTATGGAGTACCACAGTGGACCCACAAGTCATGTTCTATATAGTCATGGTTATTCAATCCTGGGCGGTCATGTTCTATATATTCATAGTAATTCAATCTCCAATCATAGCCGAGCATCATATGATGTTAATCCTGGCCAAAACATGGCCATCTTATCTTGGCCAGTCATGATTTCAATCTTGACTATTCATCGCCGGTCGTGATTTTCTATCCAAAGATTGCATCGGCCAAGATACATTAGGCCACTCTAAGTTTTTACAATGTTAAGCGTCCGCGGACGGATTGGTTTTCAGATGTAAAAATGAAAAAAAAACCACAATGGTTGTTCATAAAATTCGATCGCTTTTTCATATATCGGGCTCGGGATCGCATTTTAAAATCGGGATCGGAAATCAAATATTTATAAACAACATTCAAAATGGAAAACATGGTGGTTTGACATCATGTAGGCAGTTTTCTGGATATAAATGGCAGGTACTGGTGAAGGGCAATATAAAAATGAAAACTGCATTAACTGGTAAAATATGTGCAGTTCGTGTTGAAGCAAACAATCAAAAATATATAATAAATTTGTTGAACCTTCAAAGTTGTGTGTTTTTTCTAAGGTTTGTGTTTTTTTCCTGATAGAAAGATAGGTTTTGAGTTTTGGGTAGACGCTAAACAAAGAAAAAACTTGCAATGGCCTTACTTTCAAAAGTAGTCATGATTCACTTCCCACGATCTCAAAAGATAAAGATGTTTCCCCCAAGATATTAAAAGATTAGGATTTACTTCCCAAGATTTGAAGTGATCTAGATTCAGCCAAGATTTAAAAAGACCAAGATTCGACCAAGATATTTTAGGCGGCAATATTAGATCACATGCTTGCCAGGTCACGGGGGATCTAGACGCTCAGACAGGGTTTTTTTGTCACGAATATAGCTATTATGTGAAAAAAATATATGAATGACAATATCTGATTAAACAAAGGGAGACGTAGGCATCTCATGTTTCCCCCTTTTCCGCTTTTTTTTTAATATTCTAAACCAAGATTTTACCTTTTTGATGAATACAAAAGCATGCATTTATTATACATTTCACTACATATTTTATAAAATACATTTTTGTTAACTATTTCTAAATAAGTCATTTTGTTTCTAGCGAAATTACTTTCCTTTTCTTTTACTTCAAAGCTATGACTGTGAACATTGCAATGAAAACAACTCATCATTATTTCTGAATACTTTTAATCTATTGTCCTGTGTATACATACCTGTGAAAATTACATGGCCATATCGTTAGTTACCTGGAGCCAGCGTGTGCAATCAAGCGTGCAGCGAGAACCTCGTTATATCCGATAGCGCGTTCAACTAACTTTCACCTCGTAATATACGGAGTCTTGTTATAAACGATCTCGTTGTATCCGAATTTAAAAAAAAATGAAGTAATAAAGAATTACTTGGGACCAAACAATCATCTCGTTATAAGCGGTACCTCGTTATATCCGAGCTTGTTATACCCGGAGGCCACTGTATTAGGATTGTATGTTTTAGTTTATTCATGTTTATCTATGGAAATGAGTTTCAAAGAATTTAATTACATTTATCGCTATATATGGTAAATGCTATTTATCGAAGAAGAATCAATCAAGCGGCATAACTCTAATAATTTTAGTAACCAATATTTTATTCAAGCACGATAACTTTTAATAAATGGGCGCGGGTACTTAAGATGTCAATAATGTAATGACGTCATTATTGCACGTGGAATTATCGATTGGTTAGATGCTGCCAATATCGAACAGACGACGGACGTGGATTGAGAGAGCAGTAATTCCAAAGTACAATATGATGTAACTGTCAAAAAGGAAGTCAAAATCCCCATATGCCAGGCCAGCATGTGCACCGGCCGCCGCCAGAAAAGCAACCGCCGGAATGGTGTCAGTCAGAAATAGCGACCGCCAGACACCTGGTGAAGCTAACCCCCATGCTGTCACAAAGGCAACGGAATCCTTGAATTTAGAGACCCATTCTGATGGCAGTGGTTCATCAACCACTCATTCTTGGACCTCCATGTCAATGGCAGCCCATTCATCAGGTATAATCAATGCTTTTGACATTTGTACCAATGCTTTAAGTAACGGCATACAGATGTTCAACACGCCAAATTCATTATGTAGCATAACAGATGCATTGGGTATCCATGTACCTCAGATTGTTAGACAATCTATTTACAACAATGAATTCGTTCACATGCAAAAAAAGTTACACCTCAAACCTCATGACGAACCCCAACAACAATTAGCTTTTGTCAATGGTAAATTGATCATGACCTACAGTTCCGATTAAAACGATCTCGAAATCACAATATGATACCCTGAAATCAATGATACATTTAATGGAACCACACTATGCACTGGTCAAATTGGGACACATTGCACATAACCTCTGACAGCTATGGCTCTTTTGGGTGCGGGGTAATTTTCGGTTCACACTGAGCCTATCTTCAATGGCCATTAGACTGGTCATCCGAAGATCGTAGAGACCTGGCCTACCTGGAGTTAGTTCCAGTAATTAATAAAAAAAAACATCAAAGTCATCAACTGTTATGTCCCTTCATATGTCCCTTCATAGACCTCTATTACTACAGCTCCTCAGGTTCAACATTCAAATTAGATGTGAGCACATACCAGGTCCTTCAACATCTTCGTTAGCCAAGGGTGACGATCCACTCTGCTACTCTTTTCACCCTTGGCAGATCGAGTCGACTTTTGTTAGTTTCGGGGAGCGCCCTCTAATGGAAATCGAATTTAGCTTTCGTCAACTTCAGCCAATCAGAGTTTACGTGAAATAAGGAGTAATCATCAAAAATGGCTGCGCCCATAGAAAATAATATTGAAGCAGATATTTGCAAAAGAAAGCTATTTATGCTGTCAGTGATAGAAAAGATGTTTTCGTCGGAACGAAAACAGGCAGTGGGAAATCTCTGACCTACGAGTGCATTCCAATACTTTTTACCGGAGCGTGTGTCGTTATAATAACGCCGCTAATTTCTATAATGTCTGAACAATGTAAAAAATTGACTGCTTTGGGTTTCAAAGCGACCTACATAGGAAAAGACTCGACTGAAACTAATGACATAATAAATGGGGAGTATGACTTTATTTATGCAAGTCCCGAACAGCTGGTTGGCGATATGAAATGGCGAGATGTCCTGAAATCTGATGTCTACCAGTGAAAAGAGTAGCAGAGTGGATCGTCACCCTTGGCTAGCGAAGATGGTCCTTCAAATACTATAGCTGATGCTATCTATATCTCGTTTTCAGTGGCAAAAGTTAAAAAAAACTGGCCCCAAATGCGGAATACTATCCATACCATTTCCATTTGAAAAGGAAGTAGAACAAGAGGCCCATGGGCCACATCGCTCACCTGAACAGCAGTTCCTTGTAACATTACATTTCGTAGCATATGCTTTTTCTATTTTAAACATTGAACCCCTTTCTGGGGACCCAGTTATGGTCCGAGGTTTATGGTTGGCTTGAACAACATAAACAGTAACATAGGAATGAAAATGTGTAGCACTGCGGTAGGACCGCACGTACACAACCTGAAAAACTGAACGTAGCAGAGTTCCACTTCAAGAGAAATAACTCTCAGACTGTACAGAACATCAAGAAAGATAACTCTTGGTTCCACTACATTAGAGTTTACACAATTTGAGGATCCTTGCATAATAATCTCACAAACTGTAGCATTATAGTTCTCGAGAAAAACTTTTTAAAAACATTTTCAATATATCTTTCTATGTTAAACTTTGAACCCCTCTTGGGGCCACAGTATTAGTCCAGGGCTAAAGTTTTAATTATTTGGAATCTACATTATTTAAGGATGCTTGCATAGTTATCTCACAAGCTGAAGCATTATAGTTCCCTAGAAAAAGATTTTTCAACATTTTCCCTCTATATTTCTATGCTAAACTTTGAACACCTCTTGGGGCCCCAGTATTAGATTGAGGTCACAGCTTTTATAATTTCGAATCTACACTATTTGAGGGTGCTTACGTAGTTATCTGACAAATTGATGCATTGTAGTTCTCGAAAAAGAAGATTTTTAAACATTTTCCATATATACCGGTACTTCTACATTTAACTTTAAACCCATCTTGGGTCCCTAGTATTAGTCCAGGGGTCACTATTTTAAAACTGTCGAACCTTCATTATCCAAGGTTGTATGCATGATAGTAATCTCACAAATTGAGGCATTGTAGTTCTCGAGAAGAAGATATTTTAACGTTACCTTTATATTTCTATAATAAACTTTGACCCCATCTTGGGGCCCCAGTATTGGTCCGGGGGTCACGATTTTACCAATTAGGAATCTACATGAGCGAAGGCATAGAAATTCCACAAACTAAAACATTGTAGTTCTTGAGAAGAAAATTTTTAAACTTTTCCTTTATGTTTTATAAAATGTTTAAATTTTGAACCCCTCTTGGTGCCCATCAATTGTCCGGGAGTTACAATTTTTTGAATCTACATTATTTAAGGATGTACATGTATGCATAGTAATATCCCAAACAGTTGCACTATAGTTCTTGAGAAGAAGATTTTAAAACATTTTCCTATATATGTTAAATCTAAACCCCTACTGGGGCCCCACTTTTTATTCAGGGGTCACAATTTTTACAATCTTCACTATATATACAACCGTTTGTGTATGTATTGGCATTTTTGGTGAAGTGGTTTTTGAGAAGAAAATTTTTAAACATTTTTCATATGTAGTTCTATGTTAAACTTTGAACCCCGCCTGGGGCTGCAGTTTTGATTTGAGGGTCACGATTTCTACAATTTAGAATCTTCATTATACATACAAGCTTTTGTGTAAATATTGGCATTTCTGGTGCAGTGGTTCTTGAGAAGAAGATTTTTTAAACATTTCCTAAGGTATATCTATGTTAAACTTTGAACCCCGCCTGGGGCCCCAGTTTTGGTCCGAGGGTCACGATTGTTATAATTTAGAATCTTCACTATATATACAAGCTTTTGTGTAAATATTGGCATTTCTGGTGCAGTGGTTCTTGAGAAGAAGATTTTTTAAACATTTTCCTAAGGTATATCTATGTTAAATTTGAACCCCGCCTGGGGCCCCAGTTTTGGTCCGAGGGTCACGATTTTTACAATTTAGAATCTTCACTATGTATACAAGCTTATGTGTAAATATTGGCATTTCTGGTGCAGTGGTTCTTGAGAAGAAGATTTTTAAAAAAATTTCCTATGTATTTCTATGTTAAACTTTGAACCCCGCCTGGGGCCCCAGTTTTGGTCCGAGGGTCACGATTTTTACAATTTAGAATCTGCACTATATATACAAGTTTTTGTGTAAATATTGGCATTTCTGGTGCAGTGGTTCTTGAGAAGAAGATTTTTAAAACATTTTCCTATGTATTTCTATGTTAAACTTTGAACCCCGCCTGGGGCCCCAGTTTTGGTCCGAGGGTCACGATTTTTACAATTTAGAATCTTCACTATATATACAAGCTTTCGTGTAAATATTGGCATTTCTGGTGCAGTGGTTCTTGAGAAGAAGATTTTTAAAGACATGCACCCTATACTTACTGTTTCGCAATTATCTCCCTTTTGAAAAGGGCTGTGCCCTTTATTTTTACAATTTATAACCCCCTTTCCATAAGGATGCTTTGTACCAAATTTGGTTAAATTTGGCCCAGTGGTTTTTGAGAAGAAGTTGAAAATGTGAAAAGTTTACAGACGGACGGACAGACAGACAGACGGACGGACGGACGACGGACAACGGGTGATCAGAAAAGCTCACTTGAACCTTCGGTTCAGGTGAGCTAAAAACTACTGGACGCATCAGTTGCTCCTAACACTCAAACTGTTTATCAGAAGGGCATTGACTTATTCATGCAATTTAGAGGGCTGTATAACATCCAATACATTTGGCCTCCATCTGTTGAACAATTTATCAACTTTATAGCATTCTAATAATCTACGAGTGTATCATATTCACCTGCCAAAACTTATTTAGAGGGCATTAGTTTTAGCTTAAAGTTAAGCAATCTTCCTGATCCGTGTCAATTTTTTATTGTTAAAAAAACCAACTCGTGTTTAAGCAATTTAAACATAAAAAAGATACTAAAAGTCTAATAACTTTCCCACTGTTAAAAACAAGAGGCCCATGGGGCCACCTCGCTCACCGGAGCAACAATGACGTTTTATGGGCGTTCAAAGGATATTGTACCATATGGCCCCTCGGTAGAAAAACAAAAAAATAAATATTGTAAAGTATAATAAAGTAATTCTCTCTGTTCAAATTCACGAGGGGTTGCTGTTTTTTTTAACAATAATTTAGAATCAAAGTTACATAAAGAAAAGAAAGACAGTGATGGCAATTTATTAGCTTTGGATTTAAGTATTGATGACAATAGAGTTACAATGATTAATATTTATGGTCCCAACACTGACTGAAGAAGTACCTGAATGTTTTTTAGAGTTTGACAATGACTATTATATTCTTTGTGGTGATTTTGATATAGCCCTCAATCAAACTCTTGGCACTCAGAATTATTCACATGTTAATAATCCAAAAGCTAAAGAAAAATTGCTAGAAATTATGATCGACTTAGGTCTGATTGACTACTATCGTATTCTTAACCCTGATAAAAAAGCTTTCACATGGAGAAAGAGAAATCCATTAAAACAAGGGAGACTTGACAATATATTGATTTCAGAAAATCTTTCAAATATTGTTGAGAATGTCTCTATCAAATCTGGGCATAGGTCAGATCACTCTGCTGTTGTATTTGAATTTAAATTTAATACTTTTTTATGAGGTAGAGGGCTATGGAAATTTAGTAATAATTTACTTCGGGATAGAACCTATGTTGAAAAAGTTAAAGAAGTCATTCAGTCAGTTAAAGATCAATATAAAAACTCCATAGATGAGTCTGCATTTTTGGAAATTCTTCTCATGGAAATAAGGTGCTTGACAATTTCGTATTCATCTTATAGGAAGAAGAACAATGAGAAGATAGAAAAGCAACTGCTATCAGATACTAAAGAGCTAGAAAATAGTAATGTAGTTGATCTTTCATTGTTAGAGGAAAAACAAGCAGCTCTTGAAAATTTGAGAAAAGAAAAATTACGAGGACACTTTATACGCTCTCGTGCAAAATGGGTAGATGAAGGAGAAAAACCTACTAAATATTTCTGTCATTTAGAGTCAAGAAATTTTCTTAATAAAATTATTAAAAAAGTTGTAGTATCAGAAGAAAAGACTTTATATAATCAGTTAGAAATTATGGATGAGGTGAAATCTTTTTATGAGAATCTTTTTAAAATGCAGACTATGAGCTTTCTGATATAGATTTAGAATCAATTATCCAGCCTCATAATATTCCAAAATTAGATAAATCAACATCTAAAATTTTAGATAAAAACCTCAGTGAAGGTGAAATATTAAGTGTTTTTAAAAGCATGACAAATAACAAGTCGCCTGGAAGTGATGGTTTCACAGCTGAATTTTATAAGTTCTTTTGGGCTGATCTTAAACACTATATAACAAAAGCAATTAACCAAATATTTTTACGTGGAGAATTGCCAGTGTCTCAGAGGTTAGGAGTTATATCATGCCTACCTAAAGGTGACAAACCTAGGCAATTCCTAAAAAACTGGCGACCAATTAAAGAAGTCAAGAATATCCCTGGATTACTCATGCTTATTGACTTTGAAAAAGCCTTCGATTCAATTTCATGGTCATTCATTTATAAGGTGTTACTTTTTTTTGAATTCGGAAATCATATCATCAAATGGGTGACCCTGTAGCCCCATATCGTTTCATTCTTTGTGCTGAAATATTGGCTACACTTATTAAACAAAATAAAGATATTAGAAGTATTTTTGTGTATGATAGAGAACATAAAATATCACAGTATGCAGATGAAACATCCCTCATCCTTGACGGTTCTGCTTCATCTTTATTTAATGCTCTCGAAACTTTAGAATTATTTAAAAAAATATCGGGGTTCAAAGTTAATAGCTCAAAAATTATATGGTTTGGCTCAAAAATTTTTCATCTGAAGTCTTTCATCACTCTAGATGGAAATTAGATTGGGAAGCCACTGAATTTGTATTATTAGGTATTCTTTTTTCTGTTGACATGGAACAAATTCCAGAATTGAATTATAATATTCAAATTCCGAAAATCTCTGCACTCATCCAACAATGGGAAAGGCGAATTCTTACTCCCATAGGAAGACTTACTGTACTTAAAAGTCTTATTAATCCAAAAATAAACCATTTACTTATTTTATTACCAAATCCAAGAAAAGAAACAAATACTTTTTTGAACAATAATTTTTTAGATTTATTTGGAAATCCAAGTGTGATAAAATTAAACGCTCAGTCGTGACACAAAACCTCTTTGCAGGAGATCTGAATATGGTGAACTTGAATAATTTTATAACTTCTTTAAAGTGTTCTTGGATACAAAGACTAGTGCAGGGGGGGGGGGGGCAATCTTGGTTGAGTATTTTTAAAGCAGTGTTTGGAGATGTTGTGTCTGGATTTTTGGATTTTGGTGATGCTTTTATTGAAAATCTTTTGAACAACTGTACCAATACTTTTTGGAGAGATGTTCTGAAGTCATTGCTTATTGTATTAAATACACATTCCAACCAAAGTTGAATTTCAAATGATTACATAACATATGCTCCAGTTTGGTTTAATGATAAAATTAAGGTGGATAAAAAGTCTGTGTTTTATAAAGAATGGTACAGAAGAGGTGTTAAAATTGTGAAAGACTTTTTATATGAACATGGATCATTTCTATCAAAATCTGATTTTGAAAAGAAATTCAATTTTGAAATATGTTTTATGCAATACACACATACATGATCAGTGCTGTAGCAAAGTTTGTAAAAGTTTCAAAGTTCTGTAAAGGAAACCTACGGCCATAGCATTGGTCCTTTTGTTCCTTATTGTGTTGAAATTCTTTTATACAAGAAATGTACCAAGCATATTTACAAACTGATTAATACTAATACAGTAGGTATTTTACCAACATCAATTAGAGGATGGAATTCCACTATTGTACAAAGAGGATATCCTGAATTAATTTTACAGGATGTGTTTAAAATATGTTTCAAGGTCACTAAAGACTTTTCTATTCAATGGTTACAATATAGAAGATTACATAGACTTCTTCCAGTTAAAGCTTACTTGAAAAAGCTAAAATTAGTTGATAATGACACTTGTACTTTCTGCAAGAGTGAAATTGAAACCATTGAACATATTTTCATATCTTGTCCTACTGTACTTGCTATCTGGAATAGTTTGAGTATGCATATTTACAATACTGTCTCGAAGAGAGTTGGTTTTAATGTAATCAATATATTATTCGGAGGGCTCCTCTGTCAAAGTCAAATTAAGTCATTAACTTTCTAATTTTATTTACCAAACAGTATATTTTTCAATGTCTTTGTAACAAAAAACCCCCAAACATTGCTGGACTAATGTGTCATTTACTTTATAGATATGAAATTGAAAGTTGTCTAGCAATAAGAAATTCTTCTTTTTACAAACATATTACAATATGGTCTGAATGGAAAAATCTTTTCTGTAATGTTTAATATATACAAGATCTAGAGCAGAAGTCATCAAGTTTTTTTCCCGTGATTGTATCAACTTTATAGTATAATTACTTATGATCTATGGTGTGTTTGTGTATGTATGAATGTGAAAAATGTAATTATAAAAAATTGCAAATAAAAAAAAAATATTGTAAAGTATTCGGATTTTACACATATATTTGCATACACGTAATCTTTGACATTGTTCCTTCATGGAATACCGTTTTTACCGAAAATAAGAAAATTCTATGCAAGATATAAAACTAGACATTTGGAAGGGGTGCACTGTTAACTTCCAATTCCCTATATTTACGTTCTGCCCTCCTTACCCCACTTTATAAAGCTATCAAAATATCTGAGAACATATAAGTACATTTCCTTTCACAACTACTTACTAGCTATTGTATATAAAAAGAAAACAACATTATAATAGTTGTTGTATTATATCAAAAAAAAAATTCCTATAGATGTTAATAATAAAATTGTGCCTCAATGCGCTCTATTCCTCATATTAAAAACATTCAAAAATTTGTCTTCCCCATTATACTAGTAAACGCTCGTGGTTTACCTGGCGTAAACTCGTATGACTTTTTAACCTTACTCACTTGATTGATGAATAACTCGATAAATAAATGTTGTCACGTGACATGTTAAAGAGCTATTATAGTCAATGTATTGACAGGCACATTACTCTATTTCACTAAGGCCCACCCACTATTTTCATCTTTATTCAAAAACAACAAATGGCTGCAAACCAGGATGATTTTCCGCAGTACATTTTCTTAGGAATAGCGATAATGCCTTTACCCCATTAACAAAATGTGTCAGAACTATGGAAACTGTTTTAACGGTGTCCTTTTTATTCTTTCTGAATAAAATATGAAATATTAAGTTTCTTCTTAAATAAGCCCACAAACTCGGACAATGTCGACCCGGGCGTGTCTACACATTTTACCTACTTTGAAATCAACAATCTTCAATAAATTCCAAAATACGCACTGTTGTGCAGCAGTTTTTTGCAGCGAATACAGATTTACCAGTCTGTAACATATCCTGAAAATTATAATGACATTGTTATTTTATTACGGACGTAAATTGAAAAATCTCGATCTGCCCCGGCTTTTATTTTGCCCCGGCCCGGGTTTTAAGTCACATACCACTATTACCTGTAGAGCCATCAACTTGTTGTTTTGCAGCTGGTTGCACAGACGTGACAGTGTCATCATTGGATCAAACGCCTGACCACTTGGACCTTCATGAATTACAACAGAAAGATCCCATGATATCTAAATGGGCTGAGTCTGTCAAAAGTGGACTTAGACCAAAGAAGGATGCATTGACAGAAGACAATTACAAAGTCATGTTTCGAAACTTTTCAAAGTTTAGAATTAAAGATGACTTGCTTATCAAAGTCATACACAGAGATGATGGCAGTGAACAGCACCGGGTGGTAGTTCCCAAGGAAGTCATCCCTATCATTTTACGACACCTGCACAATAACATGGAACATCCTGGTAGAGACAGAACCACTTCACTAGTCATTGACAGGTTTTATTGGCCCAGGATGAGGAGAGATATAACAAACTGGATTGAGGAGTGTGATAGGTGTCTGAAGTTCAAGACTCCGGACAACCAGCGAGCTGAACTAGTCAGCATCAAGACATCCTTACCACTTGAACTTGTCTGTATGGATTACTTGACCCTGGAACCTTGTAAAGGTGAAATCCAGAACATCCTAGTTATTACGGACCATTTTAGCAGATTTTCTGTCGCAGTGCCTACTAGGAATCAAACTTCCAAAACAACAGCTGATGCCTTGTTTCACAGCTTTATCGTTACATGTATATGGTATTCCGACAATTCTTCATTCAGATCAAGGTGCTAATTTTTTCAAGTAAGTTAAAACCAGGTCTTTGTTTTTTAACAGGTATTTCTAAATCCCGCACTACTCCATACCACCCATTGGGGAACGGCATCACTGAACGTTTTAACTGAACCCTCATTTCTATGCTGGGAACATTAGAACAGGATCAGAAGTCTGACTGGAATACTCACATAGGGGCATTAGTCCATGCATACAATGCTTCTAAGCATGAAACAACAGGTTTCTCCCCATATTTTCTTATGTTTGGTCGAGATCCAACATTACCAGTAGATCTTGTCTTTGGATTGGATAAACACGACAAAGTTACGACTTTGTCAAAGTATATTGACAATCTACAGGTAAGACTTGAGCGTGCTTATGAAGCAGCGAAGACAGCTTCGAAGAATATACAAAATCGACAGAAGATGTAGTATGATCAGATGGCAAAAGGAGTTGGTTTAAGAGAAGGAGATCGGGTATTGGTAAAGTTTGCAGCCTTTGACGGCAAACATAAGATTGCTGATCGATGGGAAGATACCCTATATATTGTGCTGCAGCAACCTAACTCCAATGTTCCAGTATTTAAGGTCAAGAGGAAAGATGGAGAGGGTAGGTGTAAAACACTGCACAGAAATTTACTCCTCCCTATTGGATCTAAGCTTCCATCTCCAGTTCCACCACCTAGACATAGGGTTCAGTCTAATAAATCAGAGCTTCCGAATACACAGAGAAAACTCTCTCAGGTAGATTGTAATTCGCAGGAAGAATCTGATGAAGATGATAGTTATGATGGCTTCATTGTACATGCAGGTACCGGTACCACCACAGTAGAGACTCACTAATACTAACAATATATCTAATTTATTTATTAAAATGTTTTTCAAGTAATTCTGCAATAGATAATTTCCTTTTCACATATTTCTCCTGAATAAGAGTGAAGTGAGAGCGAGACATCAAAGATAAAGTTACATGTAATTAGCAAAGCACACCTTGTCTCACTATGATATTTTATATGTAAATATTGTTTTATTGCAACAACAAGGTATTTATTATCTCTAAATTTACAGATTCACATGATATTACATCATATGGCAATAATCAGATTTTTGATAAAGACCCTTTCCCACAGAATGGTATGATTAATATATATATTATGTAATTGTCTTATATTGGGAGGCTTATATTTGTATATAATATATATGCATGTAATGTAAAGTTATCTCCGTTGTAATTGATTGAACTATTATACTGATACTGTATATCAGAATTCAAGTACAGTAATATGTCTATTTTATGTTATTTTATGTCTGATATATGTTATACAATCGTTACAAGGTCTAAATTCTTAATACATAAAGCCAAGTCGAACCCTCAACAGTCTCGACTTATTTATGCTATGCAAGGACTATAACAGTATAAAGGAATGAGAAGGAAAAATAATTGTGGTCTGTGTACCCTACCACGAAGTATGGACTACCGAACCCGAAGTTATAAAGAGATTGAAACACAAATTTCCTTTAATATTATTTTCGTAATAACTCAGATTTGAAACAGGATTAGCCCATAATTTTTTTTAATTTATATTTTCCTTTCCATAAGGATTATTTATGCTAAATAACGTTGAATTGACTCAGTAGTTGTTGAATTGGAGATTTTTAAAAATGCACCCCTTTTTTCTACAGTTTCGAGATTTACTCCGCTTTGAATAAAGATCGGTCTTTCATTTCTGCAATTAATACTTGCCTTTTCATAAGGATGCTTTGTGCCAAATTTGGTTGAAATTGGCCAAGCGGTTTTAGAGGAAAAGTTCATAATGTAAAAAGTTTACACGTCGGACGAACGGACGACGGACAAAATGTGATCAGAATGGCTCATTTGAGCTTTCAGCTCAGGTGAGCTAAAAATCGTAGCTTCTTTACAACATGTTTTTAATAATTAATACGAACAGAATCTAATCCTTTTCTCCACTGCGTATACACTTGCATACTTTGCCGTACTAAGGGTATCGTACTAAGGGTATATGTTAGATAACCAGTACGCGTTGGAATTCCTGCAATTCAGCACTGCCTTTGCATAACATATCCATATCAACGTCATGCTTCACCATTATATTAGATAAAACCAAAGCAGACCAAATAGGAAAGGGTATAGCAATTCAAATTAATTTGGCAAATTATAATGCTTTTTGACAATCTGCGAGCACTTTTTGAAACAACGTCCAACAAGAACCGATACATTGCAATTTTTTGCCATATTGATGGTTCACCCTTAACTTACTATCAATTTAACCAAGTTTTGAAAAAATCACTGTCATTTTTTAGGCTTGACGTTACAACTTTTAAGTCCCATTCATTTAGAATAGGCGCAGCCACATATTTATACATGCAAGGGGCACCAGAGCAGGAAATTAAAGCTAAGGGTCGGTGGCATTCTAATGCTTTTGAATCCTACATACAGTAGTGTTGTAATATCTCAAAGTCTTTACTAAAGATACATACTTCGCAAATCTGGAAAGTAGGATCATAAATCCTAGGGAGGGCCCAGGATTACTGCAATCAGTCAACAATTGGTTCAAATTTGTCTCTGGAATCCTTAGATGTCACTGTGAATTGGTCTGAAAAAGGTGGACTATAATGGGAAGAACCTGAAGATCATATCTCACTACTGCTTCAGGAGCATGGCACCCCACCTCGTGTATTGATCATTCACTGCGGTGGTAACAGTATTAGGCTTGTGTCACTTATAAAATCAAAAGCTCATTGGGGTAATTTGTTTGTAAAAAACTGAACAGGGCACGAATACGTCATCCAGATATTGATATCAACCAGTAGAAGTTATTCCAAGATTATGTTCATTGATCAAAACTTGGTAATTTCATATTTAGAAATATCATAAACATTGCCCTCATTTAGTTCCTTACAACAAAACAATATGAGTCTACCCGTGCATTTAATTCGGCGGTATCTGTTAATGGTTGTCCAAAACTTTGTTTAATTTGAACAAATCTACTGCCCCATATCACCCTATCTATCAATTCTCTTTTAATATTGCAACTCCCAATTGGATACACGTGTATCGGAGACATTTTGCATCCAAATAATGTGTTGGATTGCTAATTTTAAACCTTATTGCTATTGGTAATGATTGAATAAGACTTGTGTCTTGAGGTATTGAATTGAATTGATTTGTTAAAGGCACGATGTCTTGTTCGCTAAATCCCCGCCTTTTGATTGGCAGATGGACTGCTGTTCACGTGTCTCGCGTTTGACGGATCAAAAGCTTTGTTTGCTGACAGAAAATAGTGTCGAGAAAACACTCTATTTGTAAATGTTAAAAATTATTCCTTTGTCAAACCTGAGGAAAGAATCAAATTCATTCATGAGACCCGTGGAGTTAGTAGTTTACTAGCATTTGTGCCAAAATCTGGGAATTTGTAGGAAATAACATTAGATGGAAAAGCCCCCGTACAGAACATGTGTACCTCCTTGAGCGGATAAAATAAGGTGACAACACTTTCGAATGTCAAGAAGTTGTACCGAACTCGTTGGAGGTTAGTTTCATGCACCTTCCTGCATATATCAATGACATTGAAATCGTATCAATGGGTGTTTAACTATTGTCGCCAATTAACAGTAGGTTTTATTCAGGCATTATTAATGCAGACGGTACTGGGAATGCGAAAGTCGACTACCTGGCCAAATGGTTGAGAGGCGATTTATGAACATTTCTATAATTTCTAATTATGTCCCTACGTAAAAAAAGCGCGATCCTTTATTTTCACAATTTGGAATCCCCTTTGCATAAGGGTGCTTTATGATAAGTTGTTGAAATTGGCCCAGTTAGTCTTGACAAGATTTTGATAATGTGAAGATTACAGACGGACAGACAGACGCCAGACAAAATGTTATCAGAAAGGCTCACTTGAGCTTCAGCTAAGGCGAGCTAATAAAAAAGCAGTGCATTTGAAAAATGAGCGAGATATACATTTGAATGAAAATTTGGAGGGTTATCCTAGATAACTGATGGATACATGGTATTTTACAGTTTTCTGTTTATAGCACCTTTTAAACAGTCAATTAGTGATGTAACCGTGGTGATGTAATCAATAAGAATTATGAACAAGTTTACTGATAAAAACAAAATATTCAAAGGGCATGAAATAATAATGGTACCTGTGTATTGATTTGTGTACTTTTAACAAGTCAACTGTTATTTTGGGTTTTGCACCGAGGCTGACGAGCTAGTTGTTTGTGTCGTGTGAATTCAAAATTTCGTGCATGCGTTAACAAAAGACGTTTCATCCGAAATGACATCTTCGCTAGCCAAGGGTTAACCCTTGGCTAGCGAAGATGCCGAAATGAAGGTGGACTTCGCTTTAAGCAATCGACGTCTTTCACATGTAATCTAAAGTTGGTGTTTTGGTCAGGGCTTGCTTATCAGCAATTTTGTCATACCGGTAATTTTGCGGTTATCATTACTGGCTTTCAAAAGTCTGTGTACCAAGTCGTAGTTGGTTACCCGCGCGATGATTTGTCTTCGTCTGCTTTTTAATTTCGGGTCTACCTGGTGGGACACCGCAATGTCGGATTGTGGTACCTTCAATTAAGCAGCGACAACGTCGTCGATTATGTCTCTTTCTTCCAGCAGGCAGCTGCGCCTGCTATACATCTAAAGAATATTGACTTTTTGTTTGAGGTATTCATTTTCCTTTTGAAGTGAGGTAATCTGAGTTTGGAGTTGTTCAATCATATGACTCTCAATAACGAGTAGACTCTTGACCGCTGATGCTAGGCGCTGGATATCATGATCAGAAATCAGTTGTTGAGGCACATGGCTGAGGTTTGGTGACGAGGATGTTTTACGGACGCAGAAAACATCATTTCCGGAAATGTTGATGAAATTGCATGGCATGTGAATCAGAACCCTGAGTTACTTGATGGTGGTTAGGCAAACAACCTTGCGTGGACATGAACAATGTTGGCTTTGGGTTATCTTTAGAATTTTTTGGCAAGTGATGGGTTGAATAGGTTGAACAAAATTCAGAGCGTTTTCGTTTGGATTGCAGGTCAAATTCAGATTTAGACATGTATCCAGTGTGAATCGTTCTTTTATTCGTTCATCGTAATAAGTACCCACGTAAGATTGCTTAGTTTAGATATAAGATATATAGATATGTAAACATGGAACTGATTCAATGCCGTGAACAAAGGTGACACAGATGGCATCGTGCGATATGAGCATTGACTTACCTTGAAACAGGTGACCAGATCGAAAACAGGTAAAATATACAAAATGTTGTCCGTTCTTGAGTTAATAAACCAATTTCTATTCTTTGAATTCCATTTCATTTCAACTTCAATGTTTATGAATGAAGACATAAGCATCCTTATGATAACAAACAAGACTGGAATCGAACAATAATCCACATGTCAAGCAGCCATTAAATGTTTTGAATTTTTAGTTTACCGAGCTAAAATTAATGATCAATAATCTGTAGGTATGTATATAGGAACAGGACAATTGCTATCAGACGATAATTAAACTATCAATAGCACAGAAACACATGTCAAGAAAATTCGGAGTTCATTTTGGTAGAAAACATTTTAGATTGTGAAAATTTTTATTAGAGAAGCCAAGGTAAAAAAAATCAAACAAGTTTTTAATTTGTTGAGACAACGATTCTTGACAATACATGGGAGAGTTAATGTTATAAATACATTACATACTAGGTTTAAAATATGGTATTCATTGTCTGTAATTTAAATTCCATTTTGGGCTAGAGATACAATTCAGAAAGAATGTAATAATTTTTTTTAATAAGAAATTATGGTATACACTTAAAGTTCTTTTAAACGAACACACGAATTACCTTGACTGTATATACTATCAATTGTATTATAAAATTTAGATCCTACTCCAAATTGCTGGAGAGACATCACAATACCAACATGAACAACGGTATTAAAAGCTTGCTTGCAATCAACAAAGCAATCACGTTTGTCACATTATGTGTTAAATAATATATGCAACATAAACAAATATGGTCAGAGGATCTAGGTTTTTTGGTAAAACCAATTTGATAACTATTTATAATTTAAAAAAAAAAGTATTCTATCTATTGTTTAAGATGCTGTGAAAATATTACAGATTGCACTTGTAACGGTGATTGCACGATAATTAATCGTATCATTCAAATCAACTGTCTGTAATTATAATTTATGCTAGACATTGATATACCCTTGCGCCCAAAATGTTGGATGTAACCCATGGGACAAGCAGGGGTTGAAAATGTTTTTTAGAAGACAGATATTCTTTTTGAAAATGATTCATCAAATTGCTTCAAATTTTGGAAGTGTTCAAATCTCCTTGAGGGAGAAATACTTGACTATGTGCCTAATTCCATATAGCTGAGAGTTTCATCTCACGTGTAATCAATGGTTTTAGAAACACGAACAAAATAGGCAGGTGTCTGTTCTTTGACACTCTTCAAATTAGTGGTTCCGATAAGGAGAACTGTTGGGGTGTGTACATCATTACAAGTGAGAGGCGAATTGTTCAACGAATGTATTCTCTCATCATGACTTACGATTAATCTTTTTTGTTTAAGTTTTGTGACTTGAGTTCATTGTCATTCCCAAGAGTTTGTTAAGCATATGCTTAGCTTCATGTAAGAGATTTTCGTGGTCTTTTATATAATTATGAAGTGCATACAATTATATATTTGAGTCTAGTTTACCGATACCTTTTACAGTCTCACTTCAGCCCGACGACGTTATCTTTCTCACAGGGTCGGTCGTACCCATAACCGATCAACTCCCAAGACAAATAATAGCAAGGCTAAAAATTGTAGACGACTCAAGTTCTGACTTGTTAAAAACTTCAAAAATTCAAGGAGAATCCTGATACTAGAAACATTACGATCAATGAGGATCTCACCAAATACAGAGATCGGCTGATGTTCCTTTGTAGAAAACTGTGTCGCACAAACCAACTCAAGAAAGTTTGGTCGACAAATGAAAAGATTCTTATTCGTGATCTTCGCGAACGAACACATGATATCCGTCAAGAATCTGACCTCGTTCGATTTGGGCATGTCATGCAGTCCCCTGACTTGACAGTGTTGTCCAGTGCGTGTGTTTCTCAGTGTTGTCTGTTAACCTAGTATTTATGGTATAAAACGAATAATTCATGAATTACATAAGCCAAAAATGAATTCACCCTATGATCACACCTCAACTGTGCATAGCCTTTATTCTGTATAGTCTCTATTTTTTCTTTGTTTCGTCCCCATTTTTTATGGATGAACTATCAACTTGCACCCAAGTTGTTCAGCCTGTTTTGTACATATTTCTTTTGTCATGTTTTTAATACACCATCAGTTTGTTTTTTCTCAGTTTTACTTTGTTTGTTTGTATTATCTTTTCTTATTAATCATTGTACAATTAATACGCAATTGTCACCTTTTAGTTATATGCTCATTTTTCAATTATGTATCGCTTTCTGACTGGTTTATATTATCACACCCCCTCCCCCTCCCCAATTTTTCACCAGATTGCGGTAACTCTTGTAAATACTTCATTATGACTTATTTTATGTACGACAATGGGTAACACACTAGAACAATACCAAACCGCAATCGGTAGTTATTATTTCTCACATGGTTGTGTTATTAAACAAGTTGTTTTTTATTGTTCTATTTTTGAACACATATTTATTTTGCAAATGTTTTAACATTTAAAGCATTCGCATACTGTTTATCGTATGTCAACAGTTTTTCACTTTATTTGAATTTTTATTACCAATTTTCCATGTTTCTTTTACTACTTTGCGGTGATATCGGGGTCAACCCGGGACCTATTATGGCCAATGTCCTTGACATTTTACATCTGAACATTCGCAGTATTAGAAACAAAGTAGATCATTTTAATACAATAGTTCATGACTTTGATATACTTTGATTTACGGAAACTCATCTCAATTGTACTGTTACAAATGAAAGCTTGATGTTAGATGGTTTTAAAACTATTTATCGTAAGGACAGAAATTGTACAAAAACAAGTTGTCATTAAGCTTATGTATTTATGCTGGTGTTTCTCAAGGGTCAGTATTAGGACCACTGTTGTTTCTTATTTACATTAATATACAACGAATATGTAAGCATTCTGTAGACTTTATGCTGATGATAATTCATTACAGCATTGTGATTTATATACTAAAACATTGAAATTGTATTGAACCATGATCTGAAAATTCTCAGCGACTGGCCTGACAAGTAGTTATTGAAATTTAATCGGTCCAAAACAAAAGCTGTTTTTTTTTTCACAAAGAAACATGTGAAAGAATTTCAAGGTTTTATTTTCAAGGGTGTCAAGAGGGTCTGTAAGTCTCGTTTGGTTTCACTTTCGCTTTACCACTTCCGGGTACCTCTACTCGGTAAACAAATAGAGAAATAATATGGTATATTGTTTTGCCATCGGTTGCACACACAAGACCGGTAAAAAGTTGCACAGAAGTGACACAAGACATCCCAACAGATATGAATAGCCAGTCACTGGCATACAGTAACTACACAGTAAAGGCTTTAACTTGTGTTGCACCTAATGCTGCTCTTGTGTTCTGTTCCGATCTTTATCCTGGATCAACCTCAGACTCCGCAATAGTGGACCATTGTGGCATATTAGGGAATCTGCAAGCTGGTGATATGATCCTGGCTGACAAAGGATTCAACATTTTTGACAAACTTCCAAATGGTGTCACCCTAAATATCCCGCCTTTCCTCACTAGCAAATCACATTTCACCAAGGAAGAAGCTCAACTGTGCTATAAAGTAGGCAGAAGCAGAATCCATGTGGAGCGGGCAAATGAGAGAATAAAGAACTTTGAAATTCTGAGCCATATTCCATCACAATATAGACACCTATCCACTAAAATATTTCAACTTTGTGTGGCCCTTGTTAATTTACAGGCTCCCCCTTTGAAAGAGATTGCAGAAATGTATGACATTGAAGAACCTATTCAGTAGGTCAATGCTTATGTTAATGAATGCATATCTAGAATTTGCAACCCTCTAGTTAACACAGTGTACTATATTTTCTATGCATATGTACATGTGAGATTATAACGTTAAGATTCTATGTTTAATTAATTCTATTGGTATGGCATCGTCACAAACAAAGGCCAATATGTACATAATGTCATAAGAAAAAAATATGCAAGCTCTGTATCGTGGCTTGTGGTTTGATTAACAAAAGTTGCTGAACCATTTTCTCATTTATTTTGTTTATTTATTATACCACAGACATGTAGACAAAGAATAACAGACAAAATGAATCATAAACTTGGCAGAAACACTTTATAATAAAACTCGATCATGTTCAAGATGTTTGATGTCCATGATGCATCTTTCTCGATAAGAACAACTTGAATGTCTGCCTGAGTCCACACTACTAAGTCACAGCACTGTGTTCCTGTCAGGTACAACTGTCCTTGGATCTGGTGCCAATAATCATGTTGTGTTCTGAGGTGAAGTGAATTATCACTTGGATTACAATCTAGAAATGGGAAGTGTTATTTCATATATTGGTTACATGTAGAACAGCAGTGACAGCATGTAAATAAGAGGTTTAGGCACAAATGTACTTCAATATTCAGAATGAAGTGCAAGTTATTGAAATGTTACCATGAACATTTTTGATAATATTTCATCAATAAATCTTCAATAAAGCTCAAATAGGACACATACATGTAAATTTTCAAATTATAAAGGAATTGTATGTGTTTGGGAACAATACATGCAGTGCTGTATTTAGTTTTTAGTACTTTCAGATGATGTGTCTTAAACATATAAAGGCGGGGATTGCTATCAATAATTAGGTTATCTAGAATTAATGGTAAATAGTGTTTTAACATATTTTTTAACAATTTATAATTGCACAAATATAATGACAATTTCAAACAAACTCAATAAACTATTATATCCTTAAAAACTTACCTGTCTCTAAAACATTCACTTCCAAGATCTTGCAGTATTCTTGTATTGCAGTCTTCTCATGGGCAAGTCCCCATTGGATTGGTGCTCTTTTTTCCAAGTTGTATGCACTCAGTAGTCTTTTTTTCAAGGACATGTTTGACCTAAAATATTTCCAATGGATTTTGAAATGATCTAAATCTTGTTATTAAAAAAAAACACTCTAAAATAAAAAAAAAACTACTGTAGTTTTATCATTTATTGAATAGCACAATATTGTATCAATTTTATTTCTTTAAGTAGATCATTAAAATGAAGAAATCGTCGAAGTAAAATATATGGCTTTTTCAAATATGTTCAGGGCTACTGTTGAAGAATTTACATCATATTCTCAATAGTGTGTGCTTTTAAAAATTCAGAAAAACTGATATCTTTAAACTAAATATCTTTAAATATTTAATAATGCATCTTTAATAATGAGGTTGAGGAGACATGCACAGTGTTTTTTGAAAATCATACCTGTTTTTTCGAACAGCTGTAACAATTTGTCCAAAATTGGATGCTGTGAAACGCAGCTTGCGAACTTTGGCCCACAAGGTATTTTCCCGCTGCCCTATAGTGGTCCATGCAGTCTGGATAATTTTCTCTGGGGACATTGAAAGCTTCTCCCTAAAATCATGGTTTTTAATTTAGATAGTGATTCTGTTAGAAGATATATTTAAGGGAAAAAAGCGGATATATGTACCATCGGCTTGATTAGAATATTATTGATACAGTGCAATATAAAAGTGCTGTCAAAATATTAGGTTTAAACATGCCTTAAAAAGGATTCCTTGCATTCAGCATCCAAGAAATCTTTACTTTGAAATAGTTCTTGTATCAAGACAACAGGACTATCTTCAGTTGTGGGTTCTTTTCACAGAATCCAGTGCATTGCTGTACAAATAAATTAAATCAGAAATATTTTAGTCTGAAATAAAATTCACAAAGTGCATGTTTCTGCTTGGCATTAACTTATGAGAATATTGTTAAATAAGAACCTTCAGTTTTTGTTCGTTGACATTTGACATTACAAATATTGAAATTAAATATACTGCAAGCATTTGTGTCAATACAAATATGCTTGTCTGATTCATTTTTAGTAAAATGTTACAACAGCCATGGCTTAATACAACAAAAAAATAACACTAATATCAAAGTACATTTAATATCAAAATTCCAGATACACAAAAAAGTATCTTATATGATAAATCTGAAAAAAAAGTCAACAACCCCCCCCCAACAAATCAAGTTTAAAAAAAAAAGACAATGAATGCATCCAGCGTGAGAACATATTCAAAGGGAAGAAATTGAACATGAACTGGGAGAACCTGTAAATCTGCCTAATTGGCTAAGTTGATTATAAAAATATAATCGGTCTTCATCCGTCACCACACGTTTTAAGGCTCTATAAGTGTGTGTGTGATATTAGATATATAAATATCCACAATTTTTACTTAAATCAAGTATTTTTTGTTGAAACATTGCTTTGAAAATAAAAAAAAAACTACATATACCTGTATCCTGGTTGTTCTGGTGGAAATAATTCCTCCATGGTTGTTGTCACCTTTGGCTGTGCTGACTTTGGATGTTTTAACCAACTGCATTTTATGTCGGTTTTGCTTGCCTTCTTATATCTGCAATTTATAAAGAATTATGGTAAAAAATATTTGATGGAAAAACAACTGAATATACAGCAATTATGAGAAATGCATGTTGCATTTTATAATGATATCTGAAGAATTTTCACTCATTATTTACTAACTTGAGTTGAAATCTAATAAACATCAAAGGTGAACAGATTATCCAATGATTTTCAAACATTAACCACATTTTACAATAATATACCAGAACACTTGCCCATAAAGGAGAGTTGCTGCCACATGATGACACTTATACCTCCCCATAGGACACTCGCATGATGATGACTCCACCACACCGTTATCTTCAGATTCAAGGAATGTCTATTGCATGGCATTATAACATTAAAAAGAAATACAATACATGTACATGTACCTACACTTGTCAACAGACGAACAATTTAATCTTTCTAAATCTGTTGTAATTCATACACACGATCTAATCATACACGTGTGCTACAATAGAATTATCCAATAATCAGATATATAGGTATGTCTGGGCTTGCTTGCAGATTTGTTTATGCATGTACGATAACGTTAGGCAAATGGTTTGTTTTGTTTTCAAGTATGATTATATCATGGAAGGAGCAATCTTTCAAAATTTTAATGATTTTTTTTATCAAAAGAGTAAAAGATGTTATAGTATATATGTGAGTAACAAATCAACAACGCACCTGAACTTTGTATGATGTGTCCCTCATTGATGCTTGAACATTGGCAGTAATGACACACAACTCGTCAAACGCGAACCGGAGGACCCTCTGAGACTCAACTGCAGCTTCACTTTTCCTTTTAATCTTTGTTAAACCCTCAACATAGTTTGCCCAATACAATATCGATAACGCCATATCGCTCGAGGTACCCGGAAGTTAATAATCTCGTCAAATCTCGTTGGTCAGCTGACGAGACTGACAGACCCTACTGGACTATGTTTCAACCCACAGACATCTTGGATTACTTTTTCTAACGACTTAAGTTGGTCTCAATATATTAATAGTATAGTAAATAGTGCATATAAAAAATAGGACTTTAAAAAAAGTTTAAGTTTACTCAAGGTAGCACAAATTTATTAAAAATGTACAGTATATCACATTTATTAGACCAGTTCTTGAATACGCTTCTGTAGCATGGGATGGTTGTGATAAGTCTGACATGGAGAGATTAGAAAAAGTTCAATTAAGTGCTGCAAGGATTGTTACTGGTTTACCCATTTTAGCATCTACAGAATCTCTCTACACAGAAACTGGCTGGGAACCTATTGTCAGTCGACGTAATAAGGCTAAATGAATAACCATGTTTAAAATTCATACAAATCAAGTACCCGAGTACTTGAGCAACATTATTCCTCCTGTAACCAAAAATGTTTCAAAATATCACACAAGAAATTGTGAAAATTATACTGTTCCAATCAGCGGATTAGAACTTTATAAAAAATCTTTTGTACTCGACACTATTCGGAGATGGAATTCTCTCAATTTAGAAGTTAGGGAAGCAACGTCTCTCAACATATTCAAGAAAAATATTACTGAAAGTATTCCTCAACCTCCGAAATATTTTTCATTCGGTAAACGCACTATTAATATTTTGCATACCAAATTGAGACACAGTTGTATTTTGAATTATGATCTGTACAGAAGAAACATTATTGAATCACCTAATTGTATTTGTGGTCAAAAGGAGGATGTTTATCATTTTTTCTTTGTGTGCAAGAATTATGTAAATGCTAGAAACAATCTATTTGAACTTCTTTTTAATAGGCTTGAAGAAACAATCTTAATTAATTCACATTTGCTTGTTTGGGGTAGTGACAATCTGTCTTATAATACAAACTGCTTTATTTTTTCAGCAGTACAAAAGCTAGAAGATTTAATAACTAATTTTTCTTGTTTATGCTATTTTATTCTGTATGTCAACACTATTTATTATATATTTGCGAATACTTTGTAAATGCAAATTTATGAATATTATTATAAAGTGAATAACTATAAGTAACATGTAACAAAAATGATAATTGTGTATATTGTTGTATCATCATTAGGAGAGTAACTCGTAAGTTGTAAGAACTTGTTTCCAATCCTCTTGTGTAATTACACAATAAAATATGTTAAAATCAAAACAGTTCCATCTTGTCGATTGTGCAGCTCTTTTTCTATGTCAGAAAAATGATTTCCTGGTCATGCACTATATTGGGTCTGTTCGAATCTCTGGAGACCCTTTATAGCTGCACAATTAAAAAACTTGTATTATCTTGAACTGAATTGGTAACCAGTGTATTAAACTGATAGACTGACAATTTTGTGCAGTCATAATGTGTCCACTTGAGCCATTTGTTTTATGCATATATTCAGAATTGTCTTTCTGACATTCTTTGTAGTGTGATTTAACTTTAAGTATACCTTTTTCTGACTGTTTGCCTTTTTAATGATGCTATGGTTTCAATTTGAGCGATGCTCAACTCTTGAATACTTTCTGTTTTGAATCTGTTTTTTTCCACAGATTCGTTGACATCCGACAATCTTTCAGATAATCAAATTTATTCCTTACAGATAAATACAGTTATTTAGAATAAATTAGTGTAATTAAAATTTAAGGAAATATTATGCAATTTTTCCGGAATTTTTGTATTTAACATCAAGACTTTGATACTTTATTTATTCCTGAGCATGCGCTCTTGGCCGTTTTATTTCAATCCTCGGCCGAGTGAACACGAAAATTTATATGGCTTTTTGTTTGCTGGAGCTCAAGGGACATACAATTGTTCAGTATTAATGGATAGTATTTTAATCTTTATCAGATGAAAAGACTGAGGGTCCAACAACTTATATTGCATTAAAGAAAGTAGGTTCATTAGCTTTTGTAACGAGGGCCTTACCGGCGGGTAGAACATTTACATGTCGCATTTATGGGCTTTTCTAAGCCTTATCAATTCGTACGCCTGACAAAAGAAATACATAGTGATCTTCAGATATGGTTAAAATTTCTTGATGAATTTAAGAGAACTACAAAATGTCCAGATTTACAACGGGAATCTGATAAAAACTTGCATTTTTATTCAGATAGCTCGATATTTGGAAGTTTTTGGTCTTATTTATGTTGGCCAGGGGAATGGAACATGAATATGAGAAATAATATAACTTTCTGAGAGTTTGTCCCATTAGTTTTAGGATTTTATTTGTGGTCTGGCAAGTTGCAAAAATAAAAAATTATACTCCATGTTGATAATCTAGCCTTGGTAGAAATTCTTAATCAAAAGACTTCCAAAAATTAGAGGGTAATGTCATTCATGAGAGAATTAGTCTTATTGTCACTGATGTTCAACATTAAGATTAAGGCAGTTCACATTCACATAAGTGGTTATAGAAATGAGATTGCAGATTCAATTTCTCGATTGCAGTGGTGCAGATTCAGTTGGCACCATGGGCAGATTGCCATCTTTATCCAGTACCTACACAATTTTGCAGCCTTTTGAAGGAATGTCAATCGTTTAATTGACGCGAGTCTCTCAAACAACACAAAGATTGCCTATGGCAAAGCCATTAATGTTTTCCATGTTACAGTCTTGTTCACCGCACTTTGGCCACCCCCGTTTGATCACGTAGTCAAATTTTCCAGCCTTTTAGCTTCAAAAGAGTTTGCATATTCGTTAGCTAAAGTTTATTTGTTAGCTTTGAGCCACAATTTGCAAATGCTTGGCCTATACAATCCACTTAAAACTTTTATTGTCCAAAATATGTTGGCTGGCTTAAGAAAAACTAAGCCTGTGAAAGACATTAGAAGCCCCATTACTTGGATCTGCATTTTCAGTTGTATTTTTCGGTCTTGTCCACATTAGTGGATTAACATCTGCATCAAACAGCAATAACAAAAATGTTTTATATCTCTCAGTTCTACAATTAATCAAAGATACTATCATACTTAAACTGCGTTTTTCTAAAAAAGATCAATATGGCAATGGTTTTATTATTAACATAAACAAATCATCAGAGTCATTAGTATGTTTTGACATGTTGGAGACTTTTCTGCAATGCAGTTCTACGGAGGATGGCCCTTTATTGTGCCATTTAAGCGGCACTCCCCTGTCTTCATACCAGTTTTCAAGCATATTGAATAAAACACTGACATTTTAAGGTACTAAAACAAAAAAAATTCAAACACACTCTTGTAGAATAGGAGCTGCTACACACATGTACATGTTGGGCATTGCTGAACAAGAAATTCAAAGAAGGGGAAGATGGTCTTCAGATGCATATATGCATGATCTTAGACCCGAGTTGGTTACAATTTAATCTGAACGTTTTGTAACTTTTATTAACAACATCATTAATTTTTCAGTTTGGATACTTATCAATTCAGCTTGCAAGTACTGCTATGTGTACATGCATTGTTTAATGTTTATGATATTGTAGATTCAATATGGATTATGGGATCATCTCTTATTAAAGGAGCTGAGCAATATGCATCAATTTCATCATAGTTTGGTACAGACCTTTCATTACCACGTGTATCAGTGGTGTGGTAAGGAGTTTCGGGGTTAAGTTTTGACAGTGTTACTGATATTATTTGTGACTTGCGTTCGATTTTTTGAAATGGGTAGGAACAGCTGTCGAGGAAGGAAGTAAAGTAAACTTTCTCTCTTTTACCCAAACGAATAATGAAGAATCTGACGAGATATTTTTAAAACGAGTCACGCCATTACCAGTGAAAGGGACTTTCAAAGTGAACTACGTCATTGGAGATGGTCCAAACCAAATTTTTACGAGAGAGATATCATGCTATTGCGATAGTTGTAGAGCAGATGTTAAACAAAATGTGAAGATTACACATTGCATTTATTGACCAAATATTCTGAACAGCAAAATAATAATGTGGAAAACAATGGAGAAGAAGTGTTAAAGAAAGATGCTTTGGTTGCAGCAATGTAACAAATGAAATGATACATAGGTCAGGTACAGGATATATAAGAGGATAATCAGGAGATATTTGTCCGATTTATGACTTCTTGTGGCAAATAAGTGGCCCAAAGAAGTAGATGAACTTTGGCTCAAGCCGACTGACATTTTACACGTGCTCTCAAAACCACCAGCAGCATCGGGTAAATCAGGAAGAATATTCAAAGTGGATGAAAATAACATTAAGATGATTGAGGACAAGGTACAGAAGTCTTAAATTGAAGGAATGTTTCAACGGATTTCTTTCGATCACTGTACATGCAAAAAATAACCTCCGTAACAAAACATCCCTTTGTTAAACAAATAATAAGGATTTTGTGTTTTTATTCTCTTTATTGTTTATGAAGAATAGTTTTTACGCTGTTAATGACAATTTCACATTGTATCTTCATCTTTCTATCCAACCTTGATTTTTGTTACCTCCGTTACGATTGAAGTACACTCAGTCTATGCACATTGTGATTTTCAAAAATAAATGCTAAACATATTTCCATAAAAAGTATATTTTGTTAAAAATATATAAATAACTTATTGATAAAAAGTGGTAAAGTTAAGTAATATTCCGTTAACTTCATCATGTCCGTTATCAAAATTTGTGTTAAATTTATTCTAAAAAATTTCAGCAAACTGGATTTATACATGTGCAGTCAATTTTTTTTATACTCGCAGCTCGGATTTTTTTTCTGTTACATTAAAATTTTATATTGATACACCTAAAAAGTATAATACAAATTAAGACATCAAGAAATAATTTGTTTATACTACAGATGCCTTTTCTCTGGTGTTACCTACGTTACGGAGTGAATGTATGTGACAAGTTTGAATTTATATAAATCTAAAACAAAATATTGACTTGTAAAATTTTATTTCCTCAATAGAGGGTGTTTATTTTATAATTCAAACACAAAATTATGTCCAAACTATTAAGTTAATATTTGTGTACCCTTCACTTCGTAAATGTATGAATTATGCTGGAATGACTGAGAAGAGACATCTAGGCTTAGGATTAATAGTTCTGTGGCTACTCTTATTTTGAAGATAAGTGGTGCTTTTAATTGAGGTGGTGCTTCAATTAAATATGTCGACATTAAACCTAATCAAAGTAATCTCTTTCTGAATGAAGGGGTTCATTTGTCGCCTTCTGGCAATAACGGATTTTTGTCAATAATGCAGTCGGCTTTAAGGCAGTTTATTGAGGGTAAAAGTATACATTATAGAAGTTAGTTGGACTGGGAACTGTTGTGGCTTTGATTATGAATGTGATGATAAGTGATTTTAATATGTATATACACATTGTTAGATGACTATATGTGAATGATGATATGTAAGCTTGAGATGGTCAAAATTAAACTGCTGTGATGGCGGTTGGATTTCATTATGCGTGAAATCCAATTGGCGCAATTTTGACATATAACCAATTGCTAAGGGATACTTTTGTCTCCAGGTCCCACGGCTCTGATATGGTTTGTTGAATAAATATTTTGTGAATGCTATGCTGCCAAAAGCTTACTAGTGGTAAGATCAGCGCAAAGAGTATGAACACGCAACCGACATGTTAACTGTGAATGTTGATATGAATAAAAAGTCATGACAGTTCCGTCATACAATTATGTGTTTGAGTATTTTTTTCACATGTCAGGTGTAAAGTTGGATTAGGTAGAACAAATTTAATTAAAGATCAAATCGTGTGCAATATCTATATATGTGCAACAGTGTTTCAATATTTATGCATTTCGAAATAATCAAATCCTCGGACGAATGAACACGAACATTTTCCTCCCACCCCTACCCTAGATATTATGGTTGGCTTAAACATATATCTTTTTTTGTATCTTTAGCAATAGCTATTCAGATGCTGGCAATATTTTCTACTATGAAAAAGGCAACGAATTTTTTCTTGAACCTGATATATAAATTAAACAGCTTTGAAATAAGTAGTGACCTCTCCGAGAATGGAATTCGTCCTAATGGAAGGGATATATGTTAAAAATGATATTAAATTATATTATCATTGTTAATAATTGGAAAAAAAAAGAATGTACCTTTCTCACTTATAGATTAGTGCCATCGACTGTTTCATGATTCATTGGTAATTGTTCTCCTTCTCCACCGCCTATTTTGGATTTTCGAGATATTGATGCTTGCCCAAGAATTACAGAATGTACCAAATAACAATGACCTAGGTAAGTCGGATTAGTGTTAACCCCATTATGCAATGTTCTCTGCTGACAGAACATGTTCTCTATCACATCACTGTTAATGAGACGGCTTGAAGTAATAGATGAATTACAACTTGTAGGGCTGGGACGATACAGTGTTTGCCTTATCGATACATTTCACGAGACATGTATTTGCAATGAGATACGATATGTATCACGATATTTCCATTGGTTTTACAGTACATGTTTATTGTCCAATCATCTGCAACAAAGTGTTCTGTGACAGTTATATACGAGTGACAGGCTCTTGATGTCCAAGAATCTGTTGTTAGTGCAACTGATTGAGTCATCTGTAATTTTTCTCCAATTTCTCTTTTTTTCTCATCGTACATTTCAGGAATAATCTTACCTGCAAAATGTCTTCTACATGGAAAAACATAGCGAGGATCAAGTTTATGTAATAGTAATTTGAACTCTAGGTTGTCCACTATGCCTAGCCGTCTCATGCCAGACACAATAAATCCTGCCACAGCCCGGTTTATGTCTGCTGCTCTTGATGATGAATTTGAGTATTTTGAAAATGATGGTAGATTCGCTTGAATTTCTGCGTAACATGTATTTTTTTGTCATAAGTAACACAATCAGGTTTTATGTTTGAATGATGTCTTAAATGCACATGCACATTTGTTATATTACCATTGTACGGGGCCATTACTTTACAATGGCGACATACCGTGTTTTGTTTTTCTGTAATTTTTTTGATTCGATGTCATAAACAGGAATTCCAACATGAGTCTAAACATTGGATTTCTTTATAGTTGGGGTGTCCAGGGAGACCCACGAGTGTTCACGTGTTGTTTCGGTTTCCATTTTACAACACTACAGTCCCGGGCCTACTAACGAAAGCCGCGCATTCTCATTGGCTAAAAATTAAAAGTCATTTCTGAAGTAAATCAAAGAATAAATTAGACGGGAATTTTGTTTTCCGGTTCGACATTGCCGCTAACGTCTCGTCACGCGTATCGAACTAATTCAAATCGATTTTATCAATATCTTTATATATCGTTCAGTCTTATTACAAGACTTTAATTTGTATATACACAACTCCCCAGATCCCATAATTTAAGAAATTACAAGTATGGCCTGTCTTGTTTGATAAGATATAATATGTTTTACCTTTTTATTTTAATCAGTTTATCCTCTTGGACTGTCCTGTCTTAATAAATCATTGCAGGGCGTCATGATTGTTTTCCATAAGTCTGTCATCACTGACATCAGTAATAGGTTAAGGGCCTCTGAAGTTTTTGATAAGTGCATTGCTATGTGTTTACATTTCCATTGTTCCATCCACCTTATGCTCAGTGTCTATAAACTTGATCTATAAAGTTTCATTACGATAGATGCAACATCTTACAATTTAACACGTTTCGTCAAATGATTCCTCATTTTGTTTTCTGATTTAAAAAAAATATATGCGTCTATGTGAGTTTATGATGAATGGGTTTGCAGAATTGTCCCACACATACGCCTCCTTAAAGTGACCCCAGTCTATACACTTGTTCTGAGATTTTAAATGTCCTTTAATATGAAAATATTTTATTATGTAAATTATATAACAGTAACGGATTAGGAACAAGGTACACATAATTATTACATATTATCTAAATAAATGCAGCTTTTGATTATTGCTGATTAGTGCTTATTTACTAAATGGACGTAAGGTGGAATAACACAACTTATTATGACTGTATAGTAGTTGAGGATTATGAATATTTGGTGAAGAAATATGAGAAAAAAAACCCACCCCTAACAATGGTAAAAGGTTAGTAGAAAGGAATAAACAAGTAAAAATTCATACACACATTCATCATTTGATAAACATAATTAATTATATTTAAATCTTTTAATATTTGAATTTGCTTGAAATTTTACACAGTATTTGTATTTGCATGCCATTTATCGGGATTTTTTTTTAAGTTCCAATTGGACGTCAACTTCCTGTGAAATGACAACATTTTTTTAGCCTAAATTACAAATTTTCGTCAAAGATTTCTCACCAACTTTGTATCGAATGTGCTTGAAATTTTAAAACACCTTTTGTTTAAGCATGCCATAGGGATCTATTTTTGTACCGATGGGACGTCAAATATCTGTTAAATGACGACTATGTTTATTTTAGCCTGAACTTTCAAACAAATTTTTGTCAAAGATTTTTCAGCAATATTTTATTGCAAATGTTTGAAATTTTAACACTCTTTGTTTAAGCATATAATACGTTGGGATATATTTTTGTAACTATAGAACACCAGCTTCCTGTTAAATGTCAACTTTGTACATAATTTGGTCACGTGACACGGAACGGGGTGGACATATTTCCCCGGCTCTCGTGTTTTCGACAATATTTGCTAAATATCTTTTTTTCTGTGGAGTTTAATATCTGCATGAACGCCCAGGAGCGTTTTTGGAAAATGTATATATCTGTTCGACTTGTTGCACTTTTGTGATTTTCATTTTGTCATAGATTTCTAATATTTATTTACCTATGTATCTGAGGCTCGTAACATAAAGCATGCTAAGAATATTGACTAATGTAGGGTCATAAGTAGGACTTAGGCACAATCTTAGGATCTACAGAAGTCCTACTTAAGTATGTCTTATACCGTAACATAAAGCAAACTTAGCAATGTCTTAGCTAAGTCATACTAATGTTAAAAGTTAAAAACGTATATCGCATTTCTTTTGTCGAATTTGAATGTATTGGTAATAAAATCATTATCTTAGGGTAATATATGTTTATTAATAGATACAGTGTACACGTGCATGACATCTTTGATAAGATGGGGGTAGATGTAAATGTACAGACACAAAAATTTAAGGTAGCATAAGTGTAAATTTCTTCCAAATTTGTCCAGGCCGTAACTTAAATGCCTTTAGACATTAAGACTTCAAACTTGGAACATAGGTAGATGGTATTGAGAAGGAGTGCACGCCACCAAATTTTTTGACCTTGACCTATTTTGTTATTCAAGGTCAAGCTATTAATAAAAAATATTGTCCGGACCATAACACAAGACTCCCTTCAACATAAAGACTTTTAACTTGTATCATAGATAGAAGGTAAATAACCATACCAAAATGTTTGACCTTGACCTAAAATTTTTATTTCAAGGTCAAATTAGAAAAAACGTCATTGTTAAACTCCTAAAAATACTTTGACAGAAGGACTTCAAACTTTAAACAAAGAACAATAATAATACACTGAGGTGTATTATTGATTAATATTTGAACATGACCTTGTTTAACTTAAGGTCAAATTAGGAAAAATAATAATAAAATTTTGTCTGGGTTTTAACTTGAATACCATTTGACATTAAGACTTCAAACTTGGAACATAGGTAGATTGTATTGAGAAAGAGTTCACACCACCAAAATTCTTCACCTTGACCTATTTTTTTCAAGGTCAAGCGGTTTACTAAAAAAAATTGTCCAGACCACAACGCAAGACTCCTTCAACATACAGACTTTTAACTTATATCATAGATATATCGTATATAACTTACCTGAACCCAGCCAAATTTTTTTACCTTGACCTCAAGATTTTTATTTCAAGGTCAAATTAGAAAAAAAAACTTCATTGTTTATCTCCTGAATGTACTTTGACAGAAGGACTTCAAACTTTAAACAAAGAACAATAATAATACACTGCGGTGTACTATTGATTTATATATGACCTTGACCATGTTTTAACTGAGGATCAAATGAAGAAAAAATAATAAAATTTTGTCTGAGTAACTCAGATACCTTTTGACATCAAGACTTTAAACCTAAAACATAGATAGATGGTTTTGAGTAAGAGTGCACAGCACCATCATTTTTTTTACCTTGACCAATCTTGTGCCCTAAGTTAATTCATTTTCTAAAAAATATTGTACCAATCATAACATGAGATTCCTTAAACATACATATTTTAACTTGTATCGCAGATAGATAGTAAGTAACCTAGATGGAACCTATCAAAATTTTTGACCTTGGCCTCATATTTTTTCAAGGTCAAATAAGAACAAGAGGCCAATTGGCCTTAACGGTCATCTGAGTAGCATATATTCCATACACAAACGTGTCATGGAGTCTCATATTGGCATCTAATTAATTAGGTTTCATACTGGAGTAGAAAAATTATAAATTTGTAATGACGACCACATTTAATTAAAAAAAGAACTGTGAAACATATAATTTTGGTGAAAAACTAAAATAGCTGGTATACAAAATCATGACATTCAGGTGTGTGGAAGTAAAGAAGATAATTTTTTAACGTTATATGCATTAACATCTATACATCCATTTTGGCCCTGCCCTAGAGTCAAAACCCATACCCCAGGGGACATGATTATTAAAATTTCAGTAGAGGACTTCCTGGTAAACATAATTATTAGTCAGTTTTTTTTTATACAGATGTGTGAGAATAGAGAAGATTTTAAAATATTTTATGCATTAACACTATATTGCCATATTGCCCCCCCCCCCCATGTCCTGAACCCCTGACCAAGGGGCCATGATTTTCACAATTTAGGTAAAGGAGATTGTGGATATCATAACCATGTATTCAGTTTTTTGCCCACATATGTGGGAGTAGAGAAGAAGATTTTCTAAGATTTAAAACATTTTTACTATATGGCCATATTGGCCCCACTCTAGAGCCTGAACACCTAACAAAGGGGTCATGAATTTCACAATTTTGGTAGAGGGCCTCATGGACATCATAACCATGCATTTAGTTTTTAACAAATATATATGGGAGTAGAGAAGAAGATTTTCTAAGATTTAATACATTTTTACTATTTGGCCATATTGGCCCCACCCTAGAGCCTGAACCCTTGACCCAGGGATCATGAATTTTACAAATTTGATAGAGGGTCTCATGGACATCATAATCATGCATTTAGTTTTTAACAAATACATATGAGAGTAGAGAAGAAGATTTTTTAAGATTTAATACATTTTTACTATATGGCCATATTGGTCCCACCCTAGAGCCTGAACCCCTGACCCAGGGGTCATGAATTTCACAACTTAGGTAGAGGGCATCATGGACATCATAATTATGCATTTAGTTTTTAAAAAATACATATAGTAGTAGAGTAGAAGATTTTTAAAGATTTAATACATTTTTACTATATGGCCATATTGGCCCCACCCTAGAGCCAGAACCCCTGACCCTGGGGCCATAAATTTCACAGTTTAGATTCTTCTTACCATAGAGATGCTTCACACCAAACATGGTAACGATTGGCCATGTAGTTTCAAGGAGAAGTTAAAAATGTAAAATTGTTAACGCACGACGCCGGACGAAGACCAATTGCAATAGGTCACCCGAGTGACTCAGGTGACCTAAAAAAACATTCTCGGCTTTATTTAAAATATACTTAGAGAAAAGGACTTCATATTAAGAAAAAGAATCTTTTTTTTTCAGACCATAGCTTCAAAATACTTTGACAGAGAACCTTTGAACTTAAAACACAGTTTAAGGCTCTAGCGAAAAAGTGAACCAAACCCAACTTTTTGATCTTTTTGGATCTCGGGGTCAGTTATCATGAAAATATTCCTTACAATAATGACTTGTATCATATATGGATGATATATAACATATAGCTGACATCATTCTTTATCACTTATTAAATTTGCCCCATATTACAATCCTTGGGGAGAAGGGGAGACATGTAGGTTTTTTTTTTTAAAAACAATACCCACTAGTTTTTTTTTAAATCTCGAAGCAATGGATCTCAGACAATGCATTCAGTCTGTTGTTGTTACTTCTTTGTTTTGATGAATATTCACTATTCAAGTCGTTCTCAAAGACTGCCTGTGGCGTAAATTCACCATGCCTTTGGAACTTGATGGAATAATATAGTGGATTTCTTTTTATCGTTTGTTCAACATCTTACCTCACCAATAAGGTAATTCACTTTCTCTGAGTATATTTTTTTCATTAAGTAAATATATTCAATTGAGGCAATCGTTGTCTTTATCATCACGGAGGGTTTTTTGTGTCTTCAAACGTCCTTTTTATAATTCCTCAGGTTTTGGTAGTTTACATATATAGTCATATGTACTTCTTGTAAACTGACCATAACGTGTTTACAACCTATTCTGAAGCCCACTGGCATACTATATGGAAAATGTTACAGCTCATTACGACCATTGCTAATGTTTATATCAATTAAACCAAAACTTTAATATTGGTGAATATCAAGGTATTTTTTAAAATTATGTTATAAATACACTGTATTTACATGCTGAATTGAAATAACAAATAGACTTCTAAATTTGTGTAAAACAAACTTAGGATAAACTTAAGCCACGTCTATAGGCCACCTAAGTTTTGGGTAAATTTGTCGTAGGTAAGCACTCTTCAAGTTACGGACTTAAGTCTATGAATGTATATAGGTCCTACTTAGCATTGCCTTAGACTTAAGTACCCTTTATGTTACGAGTCCCAGGTGAACATCTTGGGAGCATTCTTTACCTGGCAAAGGAATAGCCGACTGTAACGTGGTTGAGCCAGGCGATCTCCAAATAACACTCAGGACAGTTTCAATTAATGAATTTATTTACAAGAAAATAAATCAATAGATAATATTTACAAATTATCACTCACTTTCACCCTCACTCATACACTCACTCTCGTTCAACAACTAAATGCTTTAATCTAACCCCCAAAATTGAATTCCCTTCTTGACAATTACTTGTATAAATAATAGACAGCTAAATGATCTGACTAATAATGTTCAGTTTGCAAACAAAATTATACTGAAATGCTTATATTATCTTTGTTGCCAAACGTTCACAAGAACACTTGCACTAGTCCTATCGCTATAGGGTTCCACTTATCTCAACCATCGACATCTAGACAGGTTTAGTACAATTACTAGATTTAGCTACGTAGCTAAAAATACATACATGGGTATTTAAACCTACCGAAAATAGCTTCATTTAGGCAACAAAAATTAATGATTTGTTTCTCAGGCACCGCCACATCAGTAAAATTACCGCCGCATCAAACTTTAATATCGGTATTTTTCCGGAATTGTTGTATCTTATCATAATTATGTCTCCCCTTTCAAAGGGGAGACATATTGTTTTTGTCGACTTTGTTTTTCTTCTTCTTTTTCTTCTTCTTCTTATTCTTCTTATTAAGGTCTTCCGTTTCCAACGGAAGACCTTATTGTTATTGCTTTGTTTCTTTTTCCCTTTTTTTTTTTTTTTTTTCTTACGCTTTTTTGTACAAGCGATTTTTTGAAAACGACTTGACCGATTTTCGTGAAAATTTCAGATCTTGTAGATATTGATAAAAACCTTATATATAATTTTTTATTTTAATGACGTCATTTCCGTTCGGGAGATATTGACGTTTTAGTGATTTTTAGAGGGTCATTTTGTCCTGCTATCTCCTCCTAAACGAAAAAAGATATTGAATTTAAATTTTCAGGGATTGTAGACAAAAGATTGTAGATGTGTTTAAAGGCATTTGTGGTTGTCTGGCTTCAAAGGCGTCGAAGCTCGCCTGGACCCGAAAATCGAGTTAAATAAAACGACATAATTTTTAATGGTTTTCGTTCTTTATCTCCTTTCCTGAAAATATTTTACCATGACATATAGAGCAAATAAAATTTATATTTACACGATCTTCCGTTTGATAACAAGAAAAAGGGGCTGGTCCCTTAAATAAGGGGCCAAAAGGGCTCTAAAGTCTTTCTCCCATAGCACTTTACTGAGAAATATTTTGTAATATGTTTAAAAAGCAAAAATGTTCATCTTTTACTAATAAAACTATACATTATAAATTTTTTATTATGCGTTACGTAATTAGGGGTTTTAAGGGGCCAAAAATCCAAAACTTCGATCGAATATATCTCAAAAAGGACAAATATTTTGAAAAGGAATATAGAATAAAAGATGCTTAGAATGATGTTTTAAACAATATTCAATCATAAAATTTTCGTTATCTGGCCCCAATAAGGAGATTAGGGGTCGGCCCCTACAATGTCCTTTCCCAGATAGCTCTTAAACGGCAAAGAATTTCTAAACACTTGTTGAACAAAATATGTTTAATATCAAAAGAACTTTCGTATGATGCCAAGAAAAAGGGGCTGGCCCTTCAATTAAGGGGCCAAAAGGGATCTAAAGTCTTTCTTCTGTAGCACTTTACTGAGAAATGTTTTGTAATATGTTTAAGAAGCAAAAATGTTCATCTTTTACTAATAAAACTATACATTATAATTTTTTTATTATGCGTTACGTAATTAGGGGTTTTAAGGGGCCAAAAATCCAAAACTTCGATCGAATATATCTCAAAAAGGACAAATATTTTGAAAAGGAATATAGAATAAAAGATGCTTAGAATGATGTTTTAAACAATATTCAATCATAAAATTTTCGTTATCTGGCCCCAATAAGGAGACTAGGGTTCGGCCCATACAATGTCCTTTCCCATATAGCTCTTAAACGGCAAAGAATTTCTAAACACTTGTTGAACAAAATATGTTTAATATCAAAAGAACTTTCGTATGATGCCAAGAAAAAGGGGCTGGCCCTTCAATTAAGGGGCCAAAAGGGATCTAAAGTCTTTCTTCTGTAGCACTTTACTGAGAAATGTTTTGTAATATGTTTAAGAAGCAAAAATGTTCATCTTTTACTAATAAAACTATACATTATAATTTTTTTATTATGCGTTACGTAATTAGGGGTTTTAAGGGGCCAAAAATCCAAAACTTCGATCGAATATATCTCAAAAAGGACAAATATTTTGAAAAACAATATAGAATAAAAGATGCTTAGAATGATGTTTTAAACAATATTCAATCATAAAATTTTCGTTATCTGGCCCCAATAAGGAGATTAGGGGTCGGCCCCTACAATGTCCTTTCCCATATAGCTCTTAAACGGCAAAGAATTTCTAAACACTTGTTGAACAAAATATGTTTAATATCAAAAGAACTTTCGTATGATGCCAAGAAAAAGGGGCTGGCCCTTCAATTAAGGGGCCAAAAGGGATCTAAAGTCTTTCTTCTGTAGCACTTTACTGAGAAATGTTTTGTAATATGTTTAAGAAGCAAAAATGTTCATCTTTTACTAATAAAACTACACATTATAAATTTTTTATTATGCGTTACGTAATTAGGGGTTTTAAGGGGCCAAAAATCCAAAACTTCGATCGAATATATCTCAAAAAGGACAAATATTTTGAAAAGGAATATAGAATAAAAGATGCTTAGAATGATGTTTTAAACAATATTCAATCATAAAAGTTTCGTTATCTGGCCCCAATAAGGAGATTAGGGGTCGGCCTCTTAAATATCATATCCCAGATAGCTAAAAAACGGCAAAGAATTTCTAAACACTTGTTGTACAAAATATGTTTAATATCAAAAGAACTTTCGTATGATGCCAAGAAAAAGGGGCTGGCCCTTCAATTTAGGGGCCAAAAGGGCTCTAAAGTCTGTCTTCCATAGCACTTTACTGAGAAATATTTTGTCATATGTTTAAGAAGCAAAAATGTTCATCTTTTTCTAATTAAACTATACATTATAAATTTTTTATTATACGTTACGTAATTATGGGTTTTAAGGGGCCAAAAGTCCAAAACTTCGATCGAATATATCTCAAAAAGGACAAATATTTTGAAAAGCAATATAGAATAAAAGATGTTTAGAATGATGTTTTAAACAATATTCAATCATAAAATTTTCGTTATCTGGCACCAATAAGGAGATTAGGGGGTCGGTCCCTAAAACGTTATATCCCAGATAGCTCAAAAACGGCAAAGAATTTCTAAACACTTGTTGAACAAATATGTTTAATATCAAAAGATTTCAATTTAGGGACCAAAAGGGCTCTAAAGTCTTTCTTCCATAGCACTTTACTGAAAAAATGTTTTGTTATATGTTTAGGAAGCAAAAATGTTCATCTCACATTTATTTAACAACATATTATAATTATTTTATCATGTGTTCCGTATTAAGGGGTTTTAATGGGTTTTAAGGGGCCAGAAGTACCAAACTTTGATAACATACCTCAAACAGAACAAATATTTTAAAAAACATTATTTTGAAAATCAATATAGGATAAAATGCTGAGAATGATGTTCCTAATAAAATTCAACCATCAATTTTTTTTTTGTTGCCCCAATAAGGAGATAAAGGGTCAAATATCAAAGTCAAGGTCATGTAACCTTCAAAAAATCGCACGGAAGACCTCCTCGTTGCTCGCAACGAGATCGTGTCTAGTTGTTATTGCTTTGTTTCTTTTTCCCTTTTATTATTTTTTTTTTCTTACGCTTTTTTGTACAAGCGATTTTTTGAAAACGACTTGACCGATTTTCGTGAAAATTTCAGATCTTGTAGATATTGATGAAAACCTTATATATAATTTTTTTTTTAATGACGTCATTTCCGTTCGGGAGATATTGACGTTTTAGTGATTTTTAGAGGGTCATTTTGTCCTGCTTTCTCCTCCTAAACGAAAAAAGATATTGAATTTAAATTTTCAGGGATTGTAGACAAAAGATTGTAGATGTGTTTAAAGGCATTTGTGGTTGTCTGGCTTCAAAGGCGTCGAAGCTCGCCTGGACCCGAAAATCGAGTTTAAAAAAACGACGTAATTTTTAATGGTTTTCGTTCTTTATCTCCTTTCCTGAAAATATTTTACCATAATATATAGAGCAAATAAAATTTATATTTACAGGATCTTCCGTTTGATAACAAGAAAAAGGGGCTGGTCCCTTAAATAAGGGGCCAAAAGGGCTCTAAAGTCTTGCTCCCATAGCACTTTACTGAGAAATATTTTGTAATATGTTTAAGAAGCAAAAATGTTCATCTTTTACTAATAAAACTATATATTATAAATTTTTATTATGCGTTACGTAATTAGGGGTTTTAAGGGGCCAAAAATCCAAAACTTCGATCGAATATATCTCAAAAAGGACAAATATTTTGAAAAACAATATAGAATAAAAGATGCTTAGAATGATGTTTTAAACAATATTCAATCATAAAATTTTCGTTATCTGGCCCCAATAAGGAGATAAGGGGTCGGCCCCTAAAATGTCCTTTCCCAGATAGCTCTTAAACGGCAAAGAATTTCTAAACACTTGTTGAACAAAATATGTTTAATATCAAAAGAACTTTCGTATGATTCCATCAAAAAGGGGCTGGCCCTTCAATTTAGGGGCCAAAAGGGCTCTAAAGTCTTTCTTCTATAGCACTTTACTGAGAAATGTTTTGTAATATGTTTAAGAAGCAAAAATGTTCATCTTTTACTAATAAAACTATACATTATAAATTTTTTATTATGCGTTACGTAATTAGGGGTTTTAAGGGGCCAAAAATCCAAAACTTCGATCGAATATATCTCGAAAAGGACAAATATTTTGAAAAGCAATATAGAATAAAAGATGTTAAGAATGATGTTTTAAACAATATTCAATCATAAAATTTTCGTTATCTGGCCCCAATAAGGAGATTAGGGGTCGGCCCCTAAAACGTCATATCCCAGATAGCTCAAAAACGGCAAAGAATTTCTAAACACTTGTTGAACAAAATATGTTTAATATCAAAAGAACTTTCGTATGATGCCAAGAAAAAGGGGCTGGCCCTTCAATTTAGGGACCAAAAGGGCTCTAAAGTCTTTCTTCCATAGCACTTTACTGAAAAATGTTTTGTTATATGTTTAGGAAGCAAAAATGTTCATCTCACATTTATTTAACAACATATTATAATTATTTTATCATGTGTTCCGTATTAAGGGGTTTTAATGGGTTTTAAGGGGCCAGAAGTACCAAACTTTGACAACATACCTCAAACAGAACAAATATATTAAAAAACATTATTTTGAAAATCAATATAGAATAAAATGCTGAGAATGATGTTCCTAATAAAATTCAACCATCAATTTTGTTGTTGTTGCCCCAATAAGGAGATAAAGGGTCAAATATCAAAGTCAAGGCCATATAACCTTCAAAAAATCGCACGGAAGACCTCCTCGTTGCTCGCAACGAGATCGTGTCTAGTTCTTCTTATTCTTATTCTTCTTCATCCAAATTTGTCCAAGCCGTAACTTAAATACCCTTTGACATTAAGACTTCAAACTTGGAACATAGGTAGATGGTATTAAAAAAGAGTGCACGCCACCAAAATTTTTGACCTTGACCTATTTTCTTTTTCAAGGTCAAGCGTTTTATAAAAAATAGAGTTTGGACTATAACACAAGATTCCTTAAACATACAAACTTTTAACTTCTATCATAGATAGATGGTATATAGTCCAGTTGAACCTAACCAAAATTTTTGACCTTGACCTTAGAATTTTATTTCAAGGTCAAATCAGAAAAAACTTCATTGTTCACCTCCTAAATATTCTTTGACAGAAGGACTTCAAACTTTACACAAAGAACAATTATAATACACTGAGGTGTACTATTGATTAATATTTGACCTTGACCTTGTTTTACTCAAGGTCAACTTGAGAAAAAATAATTAGATTTTGTCTGGGTGGTAACTTGGATACCTTTTGACATTAAGACTTCAAACTTGGAACGTAGGTAGATGGTATTGAGAAGAAGTGCACGCCATCAAAATGTTTGACCTTGACCTATTATCCTCTTCAAGGTCAAGCGTTTTATAAAAAATATAGTCCGGACCATAACAAAAGACTCCTTAATCATACAATCTTTTAACTTGTATCATACATAGATGGTATATAGTCCAGTTCAACCTTACCAAAATTTTTGACCTTGACTTAATAAATTTATTTCAAGGTCAAATTAGAAAAAAACTTCATTGTTCACCTCCTAAATATTCTTTGACAGAAGGACTTCAAACTTTACACAAAGAACAATTATAATACACTGAGGTGTACTATTGATTAATATTTGACCTTGACCTTGTTTTATTCAAGGTCAAATTAAGAAAAATAATTAGATTTTGTCTGGGTGGTAACTTGGATACCTTTTGACATTAAGGCTTCAAACTTGGAACATAGGTAGATGGTATTGAGAAAGACTGCACGCCTTCATAATTTTTGACATTGACCAATCTTGTGTCTCAAGTTAATTCATTTTCTAAACTGTATCATATATGGATGATATCTAACATATAGCTGACTTCATTCTTTTTCACTTATTAAATTTGCCCCATATTACAATCCTTGGGGAGAAGGGGAGACATGTGTTTTTTTGTATAAAAAAACAATACCCACTAGTTGGTTTTTCCTTTTATGAAGTCAGTGCAAACAAACGCTTTGGTGATTTGGAGTAAATGATTAGTCTGTCAATGATAAACGTGATATACTCGCGGGATATAGTCAATAGTAAGTACACTAGACCAATAGTGAATACACAACTAAAATGTCGCTGTTATCGGCCCAGATTGTTAACGGCACAAATATAATTTTACCTTGGAGTATTACTGGTGGATTCAGTGAAAGTTGCACTGTTGGAGAATTTTACGATGACCTAAAAAGTGGAAAATTAAACTTATCGTTTTTCACCTTCCCGGAAAAGCTATCAAATTCCACATGTACTACAGAAGTTGGGCGCTCAAAAAACGATTCATTTGATCGTGTTATGCCTGTATTGCGTTTGGCTGAAGAAGTGTCTCTATTCGGGCGTTACATACGATTTTCTTTACATCCAAACGAAGATGAAAGTGGCATGATGTCTTCTAAAGTCCCGGATAAAGAGAAATTCAAAACGGACGCATCTCAAGTTTTGATGAATGGATCTAAACGTCTTACACTTCCATCACCACAGAATGAAGAAAATAACAAACGCATAGTTTACAACAAAATTTTGCAGATATTGGAGAAAGCTGGACTTGGATTTACAGCAGAAAGCTCTTGAGTCTGGTAAGAACTTTTTTAATGCAGTGACAAATAGCCTGTGATACGTTGATCCATTCATTGATCGTTTTCATAGCAGAGGGTTGTTTCATCCTCTTTTGTTTGAACACTTAGTCTGTTTTAACGACTCATCTAAATCAAAACATAGAAAGCCAGAAATGGACAGAGCAAGCTTGCTTGCAAATGCTCAACAGCTGGACATAGTTCTTAATCAAACTTGGATAAGACATAGTTCTTGAACAAGCTTGGATAAATGGACCAATGTGGAGCCCAACTAAAAGTGCTGTCAAAGACTTGGTAGAGATTATGTATAAATATTCAGACTATTTAAAAAAATGTTTAGAAAAGGTGAAAACAAACCACAGTCTTACATTTCCTGTGCGCACATTGGACGATATGCAGTCATTGAAGTTGATTCAACCTAAATATGTTGTAAAACCCACATATGCATCCCGTTATAGATCATTAACAAGCCACTTGGACACTGTTAAAGAGTTTGAACCAGTATGTGTTGATGAACATACACCTGCTGACACTCGCACCAGAAGATACTATATTGACCACATTGACCATGCCATTTCCCACAAGTGTATACGTTATCGAGTTGCAGCTGGTAACAGCCTTGGAACGCACAACTTTCTGTGGAAAATACCAAGAAATCAGACTGAAGAGGACAGGATATCTAAAACTCAAGAAGTAATTCAGCAGATTCAGAAAAGTTTACCCACTTACCACACGAGAGCTAAGCGTCGTGCATTTATTGACAGAACACAACTGATGTCCTCGTTGAAGCCAATGCATGCAAGGAATGTGTACAGGTCCTTGACAGGTGACAACAGTGCCGCCAGAAATCTAACAGAGAAAGAGGTTGATGAACGTGTTAGGCATGCATTTGATCAGCAAGATCCAGATATTATCCAGGACTTGTGTGAACCCAACAAAGGACAGCCTTCAAAGTATGACATTTTAGGAAACCAAAGAGAACATTGAGTCTGTTGTTGAAACAGCAGTGGATGATCGCAGACATGACAAATTTACGCATCTAGCACAGCAATATCAATTCCAGATTTGCGCTGGCAAGTTGCTTTAACATGCTCACCAAATACACATATTCAAAGTGAACAGTGGCTACGATTTCAGTTTGCCCCCAAAAATGCTACTTCATATTCTTCATTACAGTTCACAGGAAAACTAAACGTAAAATTTCAAGTACAGAGTCGACAGTTAAGAAAAGAACACATTGACATGCATTATGCATCAGCTGCTTTTAGATATTTAAAAGAACTCTCTGTGAAATTTCGAGAGTATACACCTTTTATGTGCATGGATGACAAACATCATTGTAAAGTAGGGGAACAAGATCACCCTGTTGCAGCAGTGGACCGTGGTAAAAGAGTTATATTTGGCCAAGAGAAGGTTTTCGCCGTCTTACAAAGTTTAGTATAGTTCCAAGTGTGACAATGCTTCTTGACATTCCAGAGTCCATATATGGTTCATTTTACCGAGGTCAAGTCTATGTAGGTGTAAAAGACTTGGTGTTGGAGCCATCATCACCCATTCGACATATAACTGAAGCAAGTAAAGTTCTTGAGTGTGAGTAAAACCAGAAACCTATACTTCTGATTTACACAGATGGGGGACCAGACCATAGACTTGCCTACTTGTCTGTGCAACTTAGCCTCATTTGTCTGTTTCTCCACGGGAAATATGATATGCTTGTTGCTGTGCGAACACCACCCATGAACTCTTGGAAAAATCCTCCAGAGAGGATAATGTCAATTCTAAATTTAGCCCTACAAAGTGTTGGCTTGATGCGTAAAGAACAGTCAGAGGACTTTGAGAAAAAGGTCAAAAGCTTATCTAGTATCTCACAGCTCAGGGACCTTGCAAGCCAAAGTATTGAATACAAGCAGGAGATGATGGACTCCTTCGAACCAGTCAATGTATGTTTAATATACATGTAAAATATCAAAGATGCAATTATTAAACATGATATTTAGTTTGAATAATTATTTAGAACTGAATTTATACTTTATGGTATATTTCTTGGGTATTTCACATTACAGGTACTCCTCAGCAAAATGTTTGAACGACTTTTTGAAGGAAAAGGCATTTAAGACCTTCTCAGCAGCATCAGCGGATGACATTAAGGAGATGTGGAAGTATTTGGAGTTGTTTGGGGAACCAATAGGGGACAACTTAAAACAAGCTGACGAAAAAAATAGAGCAGTGGAGAGTAGAACTCAGAGATACCGAGTATCTAAGTTCACACATGACTATGTCAACACCACATAATATTTTAGATAAAGATTTGGATCATGAACTTGTCAACTTTTCGGCAATATGCAAAAATAACCTTCATATGTTCATTGAAGAATGTTCAAAAACACATTCCATTTAACCTATGAAATTAGACCCAGTTTATATAATCCCGGACGACCGTTAAATTTTTTATCTATTGAAAAGAAAACCAAATCAGAAATCAGCAAAATCATTGAAGAGGAATTGCAGAGATTGGAGAAAATGGATTTTGATTTTGGTAATAAGTTTGGATTTAAAACATAAAATAAAAGGGGGGGGGGGGGTGTGACAATTTAAGCATAGGTGTATGAGGTTATAAATTGTATTATTCATCAACAAATTTCCATGTATTATTACCCCTGCGAGATGATCATGAATAATTCATGATTTTCCCATGAACAATTCATGAATTATATTCATGAAATGTTCATGAATTATTCATGAAGATCCCATGAACTTATTATTGGACATTTTAGAATCATGAATATCTGTTCATTAATAAAAGTTGATGAATATTCATGAACATATATATTCATGCATAATTCATGAACAGTGATGTTCATGAATATTCATCATTTAAAGAATGTCCAATAATAAGTTCATCGGATCTTCATGAACTATTCATGAAGATTATTCTTGAAGTATTAATGAACATTCATGATTGAATGACCTTCATGAACCATTTATGAATATTCATGATTAAATACACCTTTATGAATATTAAAATAAACCTCATGAACCATTCATGAACATTCTTACCCATACACAAATAAATGGCAGTGCACTAAATTGGTATCCACTTTTATTCCTTTCTTTTCAATTGAACCATATAGTTAACGCTTTCTCTCAACTTTTTGCAAGTTCTGAATTTTTTCACGTATGTCTTTCCTTGTGAAATCTGGAAAGGTTTCAAAAATAATTCTCTCCAGAACCCTGAATCTAGCCTGGTCAATAGGAGGGCGGGGTCCCTCCTGCCTGCATTTAATAGTTCTTTTGCCAGAAATGGAAGAATTTTTAATCTCATTTTTAGAAAAAAGAGAATTAAGTAGGAATGCGACAGCATCAGGCGCTTTTGTGAATTTTTTGCAGGAGCTGGTCAACTCTGATAAATTAATTGGCCCTGCGTGTGGAATGTCCAAGACTTCATCATCAGTGGAATTCTTTGATGGATCACCGGTTTCGTTTTTCTTTTCAAGTGAACGGACTCTCCTCATCAATTTCTTCACCTCCGATTTTAATTCGTCAACTTCTTTTGATAACCGGACAAATTTTTCCCTATCCCTACAACAAAAAAGATTTACGAACATGTCAATTAAAATTTCTTTAATAACATTTTGATCACAAAAAATCCTAATCACCATTTTAAATATGCAATCTCATGTATGAAGGTTGCCTAAAACATTCACATTATAAAACAAATATAAAGTATACTCTTTATTTAGAAGTTGAAAAGTGTTAAAATACAACAACTTTTGGTGTAAAAATGCTACAGAATACAGATTGATGTCAAGTACCAAACTAAAACTGAACAAGAGGCCCAATGATGAAAAACTCAACCAGGTTATTTAAGTTAATACAAGGATTCTTGAGAATTTATCAGGGCTTTAATACTAATATAGGTAAATATGAACCATACTAACCTTGATTTGCTTGAAGACTTTCTGGACAGAAATTCATTACCAGTACTTTCTATGTCACTCTCTGAAGAAATTGTGCCTGTTACAACAGAGGGAAAAACTTTAAAGCAAATTTAACATAAATGAGATTTTTTCCCTCAAAGAAATCATGAAAGGAAGTTGGTGCAGAGAAACAATGCAAACAGTTCCAAAACATGAACCTGCTTGATTTACCTGTGGAATCCAATGGTGAAGCTAGCTGCAACTGTCCCGTCACTGAATCTGAATCTGAAGAAAAAGTTTCTCTTTTGGAGTTTGTCGTGTATTCGTGTGCCTGGGAACAATGGGTCCGTGCGAACAGGATGCTGTTTAAGAATTTTTTTTATATCTACATGAAGTCTTGGGTCAAAGCATATAAGCTTGTGTGTATCATTATATAGTATGGGTCGTTCAACTCTGATCTCCCAAGTATGACGTCAAATAGTACGTCATCGCAACTTGGTATACAAACAGCTAGCGCAAACATTCCAGGGAAGTTTATCAGAGATGAAATATATAGATATAGAGCGATATCATCCCAGTAAACAATAATCATTCATCACATGATGTTATTTATTGTTTCTTTGATATTTTCTATAAGTATAATAATATGATAAAAAATCATTTAACATGCCAATTTTTGATAATTCACATCCTGTATTAGCCCGCGGTCGCTGATATACAGCTACCCGGGCTAATATGGGATGCGATATAAAAATTGCCATGTAATAATCTATATATAAACAACAGTAAATCACTTTGTTACATGAGCTATATTCAAAGGGTCATAACCCCACCCACAGCAAAGAATTGATGCAACAAATTATCCGAAATTTACAACATTGCTAATCAATATGCCATTTATCATAATCATAAAATTACATACACCCCAGGTAATATTAATGATTTTCTATCAAACCCTGTTTTCCCTTTGTATATATATATATTATAAACAATAAAATATCTTTTTACGAATTAAACTTAGAAATAGTGAAAAGAGTGGGCTCCAAGATTACGATACATGAATCTGCTTGATTTACCTGTAGAATTAAGTGGTGTGGTTGGTGGCAACTGTGTCGACGAGTCCGAATCTGATGAAACTGTTTTCTTCTTGGGAGTTTGTCGTACATTTGAGGGTCTGGCAAGGGGTCTGCTTGGACATGATGCTTCTTAGAAATAAATGTGTATAATTTATATCTACATGCAGTCTTGGGTCAAAACACTTAAGGACTACAGACTCAATTCACTTTTACAATAGTGATTTTCACGAAAATTTTATACGAGTTAAAGTTACTAAAAATACATAAAAATCAATCCAAAAATACGTAAAAATCAAATTATATATCAAGTTAGGACCATTTCAAAATATGTTTGAGTTACATCTCTTTTTCAACTGAACATAAAAAGGTAAAAAGCATTTTTAAGAAAGAAAAAATAATTTTAAAAATTCCTGCAATAGATTTTTTATCCAAATTAAAATGTGACTCTAAAATATATGATGATGCAGTTTGTCGTTATTTTTCTCTAATTTTTCATGAGAATTAAGTACTGTGCAAACTCTAAAAAAAAGATCATATATACATTTTTTAGAGGTTGAGTCAAAACAACTATCAGAGAATGCTTAACATTTGTCTATGATAAAATACTTTTTAAAAATTCAGGGAGGATTTACTCTATTTTATATATGAGTATTGAAGCAGAAAAAAATGTAAATGATTTGTTCACTGGCTCAAATTCTTTAAACTAACCTATGTATATGGTTATAATTAACTTTTAACTAATATAAAACTCACCGCAGCACTTGACATCCCTTAAAGATATCTGTGCATGTTGAACAATATTGAAAGCATGATTTTAGCATGGTAAATTATAGCAAGGTCAGCCACTACTTGCACTACATTAAATGTGTATCAATGAGGTTGAACAGCTATATATTGCGTCAAAAGCGATTTTTCATTGACTATCAGTGATTGTGACGTAGTATTGAGATTTCAATGTTCGTAACAATCACTCCTTTAGCTGAGCGATATATCTGCTCAAATGGAATTGGGTCTGTCGTCCTTAAGTACATGTTTCGTTATAAATTACCATATAGCATTACATTACAAGTGCTTAAGTATTCATAATGCCCCCCTTACTTTCCACAAAATTCAATTTATGAGTTTAAATCCACAGCAAAGAAATGATGCAGCATATCTGAAATTTACACCATTGCTAAACAATATGCCTTTTCATCATAATTATAAAATAATAATAAAACTATCATTGTTTTAATATCAACTTCAACCCGTTTTCTTATTTTGTGCATTGTTGTGTGTGCATGTACACATACACATATATGAAGGTTACTAGATATATGAACCTGCTTGAATTACCTGTAGAATTTACTGGTGTGGCTGGGGACAACTGTAAAACTGAATCCAAATCTGATGAAACAGTTGTCTTTCTGGAAGTTGACTG